>NW_026928726.1:0-35261 GCF_032062105.1 Saccostrea cuccullata | reverse complement strand
CCTGGGTATTAAATTAACTTAGTGCATAGCAATGATGATCAAGAGTGCCTCTACCAAAATTGTGAATTTTATGGCCCAAGGGTCAGGGGTTCTGGTGTTAGGGTGTAAGGGGGGGGGGCTCTATAGATTATATAGTGAAATTACATGAATTCTTTGAAAATCTTCTTCTTTGCTCCTGGGTATTAGATAAACTAACTAAGTGCATAATAATGATGAGCAAGAGTGCCTCTACCAAAAGTGAGAATTTTATGGCCCCAGGGTCAGGGGTTCATGTGTAAGGGGTTGGGGGTCTCTATAGATTATAAAGTGAAAATACATGAATTCTTTGAAAATCTTCTCTGCTCGTGGGTATTAAATAAAATAAATAAGTGCATTGTTATGATGAGCAAGAGTTCCTCTACCAAGATTGTGAATTTTATGGCCCCAGGGTCAGGGGTTCTGGTGTTAGGGCAGGGCTCTATTGATTAAATATTGAAAATACATGAATTCTTTGAAAAAATTCTTTTCTGCTCCAAGGAATGAAATAAACTAATTACAACTTAAGTTATGATGAGCAAGAGTGCCTCTTCCAAAATTGTGAATTTTATGGCCCTAGGGTCAGGGGTTCTAGTGATAGGGCGGGGCTCTATTGATTATATAGTGAAAATACATTAAATCTTTAAAAAAAATTCTTCTATGATCTAGTGTATTAATCAGATGAACTACCTATATAGTTATGATGAGCAAGGGTCCTAATCTTCCAGAATTGTGAATTTTAAGGCCCCAGGGTCAGGGGTACCATGAAGTAAGGATGGCTGTACTTATATACTGAAACTGGATGAATTGTTTGAAATCTGCTCCTTGGTACTAATCAAATATTTTTGAAAAGCAAGGGTGCCTTTTCAAAAATTGTGCAATGTGTGGATCTAGGCCTAAGGGTCAGGGGTTCATGTGTGATTGGGGCATTACTGATCATGCTGAATATTACTGATTACTTGAAATGCATTTTTTGTTCCCGTACCCTGCCTATGGGTATTAAGTAACAAACTAAGCAACTGCTAAGTGTATTGTTATGATGATCAATGGTGCCTCTTTCAAAATTGTGAATGCCATAGCATCTGGATTAAAACATGAATCAAATTCAATCACTGGAAAGTTGTTGCATAATGCTCAGGTGACCTGTAAGACCAATGGGCCTCTTGCTTGGTTTTTGCAATTTAACTTTAGACCATAACTCCTTATTGTCCCGACCTCTCTTCTAAAAGTACCCCTCCCCAACCCGCCTCCCCCACTCCGACCCTACTAGATCCGCACATACTATTATTTTTTATTTGCGGAAGCGACTACGACAAGACATGGCTTTGAGGTATCTTGTAGGGATTTCATCTATCGAAATCCCTATAAAATTGAAAAATTCAATAATCCAACCGTGAATACAATGGACAACAATGACTGATCCCCGTTTTTGGTTACGTTCGTTTGTAAGATGTCGGTGTTTCTCTAGTAACCGAAATGGAGAAACACCGACATCTTACGAACGAATATAACTCGCCCTAACTTCCCGTATTTCGATAGTTTTCTCGGGACCAATTGAAAATTGCTCATGTCAAATTTTTGTAATCACTTACAATGTTTTGAAAAAAGGAACAAATAGGAAAAAAATGCACCATGATACTTGAGACAGATTAGGAAACACGTTTGTCATTCCTCAGTGATTAAACGTATACAAACTACTCGTAGTTTGCGCCTTGTTCATATGGAAAGGTTACCTTTTACAGCTTGAAAAAAAAATAAATCCATGCAATCAAGTAAATAGGTAGTGCGCTTCATAAAATGTATTGTATTGACCTGAGAGAGAGAGAGAGAGAGAGAGAGAGAGAGAGAGAGAGAGAGAGATTCTTTTTTTAAATTTATTATAATATCACTTCAAAGAAATAAACGAGCATTCATGGTAGACAGTATCTTCTTAGATGATGTTTAAATAGCGATCTAACTAAATTATCTTGGGCTGCTTATATTTTTTATATATATGACAGGCCTGAAGCAATCATTTTCAGTTTGGTGGGGGGGGGGGGGTGCACAACAAAAAGTTTTGAGTCACTACCAAACAATTCCCTGGGAAGCCAAGATCTTTTCTATTGAAGGGGCACAAGTATACAATAGCTAAGTTTTCTATAATACCGGTATTACATTGTTTATTTATCTACTTTATTATGTGGGGGGGGGGGGGGCTTATCCAAAACCCCTCAACCCCGTTCCTATATACGATCGTGTGTACATGTATATCTGTTTATATGTGTGGATTATAAAAAAGGTTGAAAATATTCATTTATGTAGGTTGGTGCATTTTTCTTAGTAAAGTTCTTTTCTTTGTCTTAAAGTTATGCTACACTAAGTCATTGTTTGTTAACCATGCATTAATTTATTCGTCAAAATATAAAATTAGAAGATACACTTTATACTTTTGACCACACACAGAGTTATTTTGACCGAAGGTCCAATATACATATGAAAACTATAACCGAAATTATAACTTGCTTCATTTGTACGGAAAAATATATATTCACCATCCTGTTGTAAAACAAAAAAAAAGATTGGTTTCAGAATACCTACAATAATATTTATATGCGGACTTTTAAAATGAAAACATACTCGTCACTTCGTTGTCATGACGTCCTTCAAAAGTATGTGCACTCATATGCTCACATGTATCACAAGTGCTTGTAAACCAAACAACTTCCCCATCCCCGTCCCCAATATACATACCGGGTCCCAAGATATTCATATCTGTCTTTTTTATATATATACGAGGGGTTATCAAAAAGTTCGTGGACTGAGGCGATAAAATAAATACTACGTAGTCTGTGCTTTCAAAATTTATAAGGAACATAAAACAACAAAAAATAAAGAGATTTTGGAATGTTAAGCTTCATACGTTTATTATTTGCCAAATTATTATAAAGTAAAATTGACATTATATGATCACCCGGCGCTGTCGTCGTTTAATTTTATGACGTCCCAAAACGTCATATTTTTCAAAGTCCGATTCTTCTACCTCATACACTTATCTGGTTGAAGTTTCCTGGAGTTGAATAAGCACTTAAACCCGTCTTGTTTGTATCCATCTACACTGTCATGAAAGACTGCTTTCAATGCAGATATTAATCTTGCATATGGATTTATACATTGGGAGAGTTTCTTGCTTGATTGTGCCAGCACAGTCTGCTTTTTGAGTTCAATATCTACCACAAATAACCAACGTCATTTTTTGACATGATTGACTTTTCATACCTTAAGTACAAATCGACATTAACTGTTCAGTTCTTTTCTCTCGGAAAATATTTTGGCATTAAAAACAAGTCATGTGAATGCATTTTATTTCCCTGTAGCCAGATTTAACATTTTCTAGGTGTATAACAGTTTTTTCAGGCGCGAAACTTTATAAAATGTTGGAAAAAGAACCCCCTCCCCCCTTTTGACGTCATTTTAAAGCCCTTAATTGTTTGGACACTCCATACAAAATGTACGATAAAATCTAATAGAACTTACCGAATGATGTAAAAATTGCAAATTTTACGGACTAAAACCGTCCCTTCACAAACCTGAATTAATGGGATTTTTTGATGTCAGATGTTCATTATAAAGGAGTTTTCCTCAGTAATACCGAGGGCGAAAAAACGTCATTTTTGAGGTTGCGCCGCCTAGACAAACCATTGCTTACAAAAACATTATTAATTTTGTTAAAAATAAAATCTATGATTTGTGGTTTCTTCTATAGATAGAAAAGATGATGCTAACTAAATGTTTTCAAATTCACTACTATACCTAAAACGGTTTTAATTTTATTGTGCCAGTCCACGAACTTTTTGATGACCCCTCGTATATATATATAAATTAACCGTCTAGTATTTACAATGTATTTTATATGAAAAATCCAAAAAGTACATAGAATTCACTTTTCATTTTTGACTGAAGGTATCAATTTTGTATGTTGTAAATTGTAAATGTTATAAATGAAAGAAAGCCAAAAATATCTTTGGACCGGCCGGATTTATATATATTCCAAGGGTTGGGGGAGGGGGGCATGGGTCCTATGATGGCATATTAATATGGAACTTGCTCTCATATATCTTAAATTATGTCAAAAACACAATTCACTAAACTTCCATTTTTATGCTCCGACCCCACCCCCCACCCCCCTCCCCGAAAGTTGGAGATATTACATTCGGTCTGCCCGTTCGTCTTATAATTCTGTCCATCTGTTACACTTCTTACACTAATGTCTCGAGAAGCATTTGAGCTTTTACAGTGAAATGAAAAATAGCTGTGGGTCCGGGGGGGGGGGGGGGGGAGGGGGGCAGTCCACTATAATTAGATATTAGATTTATATGAAGATTTTTTTTTAGATACATGTTTGTAAGAAGAAGCTTTATCAACCGACCAATTACGGACGGACACCCCCTGGATTTATGATATGGCTATAATACCTGTGTATTTAAGTCGTATTAATTTTATTTTTCACAGCATATACTATTTTGAACAAAAATTCTTTAAAGTTTTTTTTGGGTTTTTGTAATTTCATTTTAGATCATAACTCCTTATTGTCTCGACCCCACTTCGTAAAGTACACCCCCCCCCCTTTCGACCTCTACTAGATCTTCACATACTATTTTTTTTTTTATTTATTGCAACACAATGACATTTTTTTTTTCAGAATTATCCTTTCACTTCTCTTATCGAACCCCTTTGCTCGTTTAAATGTCCATTGAAATGTATTGTAGCGTCAAGGTAGCGACTCAATCGCAACTTCTCGGGCCTTTCCGACTAGCGGAAAAACGACCCCGAATGTATAAGGAAGACGCCATGACAACCCCCCTTTTTCACGATCTATAAAATAAACCTTACATCTGTGCAATATGGACGTTAACTTTATTCGATGTAATGATATTACCTAAAATATACTACAGAAGGAACTTCTATCTCAGTCTATCCTATATTTGAATAAACAGGAAATGTATAAAATTTTAACATCCGGTGATGTTAATACATTCGAGGTTGTTTTTCCGACCTCTGACGGAAAGACCCGAGATGATGCGATTGGGTAGCGACTTCGACAAGACGTGGATTTGAGGTATCTTGTGGGAATTTTATCTATCGAAATCCCAATAAAATTGAAGAAATCAATAATCCAATTGGAATACAATAGACAACAATGACTGATCCCCGTTTTTGGTTACGTTCGTTCGTAAGAAAAAAAAACGTTGAATAAACTTTTATTCAAAGTCTAATCAACATTGATTTTCAACGTTGAATCAACGTTAAGGTTTCAAAGTTGAACTCAATTTTCAAAATCTGACATAAACTAAACGTTGAATCAACATATATAATCAACGTTAATTCAAAGTTTTTTTTTTCAATGTTGTGTGCTTGCTGGGTACGTATGATCATGTAATCTATCTAATTCTTTTTTTAAACACCCAAGTTTATGTTAACGCCCCCAAAATCTACCTGATTCAAGATCAATAATTTACCGCTTGTCAATCATTAAAAAAACAATAGCTTCTGATTTGATTGATAGGTCAGCTACCTGTGCTTCCTGATAATCTGTGTTTGCATGTTTTGAAAACAATTTTCCTGGTCACGCGTCAAACGCTTTAATGTACCCGCATAGTATACACGCGGGGGTTTTAGAGAACTCCAAATATGTTTGAATTTTATTTTAAAAATAATTGAAAGTAGATTCACTGCTGTTTGTTGCTTGCATGTGTTATATATCGTCCACAATATCTGTAGAAAAAAGACCGCGTCCACAGAAACCGGCTCTATTTGCCGTAATTGGAATTCCGACGATTTAAATTATTTTCTAAGAAATGGGATATGAGAAAAATATTCAGCACTAAAAAACGGAACAGCATAGTTTTTAAAAGATGTTTTATTTTGTACTATGGCTACAATCCGCCCGATGTTGTACAGATGTCAGAATTAATGCTCGAATTTCCTCTAGCGTCTGTATATTTACGTAATGAAAATGTGAAGATAATTAATAGTGATCGATTCTGAAAAGAAATCTTTCTATAACAAAAAAATTTTGTTAACACGCGAAGAATCAAAAATATGGAAAATTTTGGAAAATATTGTTGGCCAGAAAAAATACCCCAAAACATTCCGATCGCGGTAAATGCATGCAGGACGGATTACATATTAGGTGGATTAATAATTTTTTTTATTTCAATATTCAGACTTTTTTAATCAAGTGATTTCTTTTATTGAAGATTAAATAAGATAAATACGAGGGTTGTCCAAAAAGTTCGTGGACAACGACGTTTTTGTGAAAATAAATGGGTCTACATAAATCTGTTGTATATCAAAATATTTCTTATAAAAAAACAAGTAAGAATGATTTAGTTTTTATTGATGGAACGTAATATTTTTGTAAAAATCGGGGTCTTTAGATGTCGCGGATAGTGCGCACGGACCAAGGTTAAAATGATGTAAAGTCTAATTAAAAGAGTTCGGATTAAAATGATTATTTTTTATATAAAACAAGTCAAAAATTAATAAAAATTGTATGTAAAACAAATAAAGCGGTTATTATCATTTTATGATATATCAAATATCGCTTACTATATAGACAACGAAAATACATAAAGAAAACCTTACCAGGTGCGTGTCAAAACTCAGCAGAAAAAGTGACGTCGTCCGTCGGCACGGGTCAGCGTCCGGTCAAAAAATTAAGTTATATGACGGTTGAAACGATGTAAGAAACAAAATATTTGTTAAAACAACTCAAATTATTAAAATATATGGAATGTATTGATTTGGGAATCGTAGATACGATTTTTCAACAGTGTGTACAAATTCGAAGACACTACAAGCATGTAAAAAAAACCATGTAATTAACTGTAAATGGAGATTTCTATTCATGACGTTGTTATAAATCTAGCGCAGCGTCAAACTGGGTTGTTCAGTTTGAGTATACAAACTGTTAATTTAGATGACGCTCGTAAATTTTTGTGCATTGTTTTAAGTCAAAATCCAAATGTTTGACGTTATATGAAATTAGCGTAACGTCAGACTGGTCCATGCGCACAATCTGCGATCTTTAAAGACCCTGATTTTTACAAAAATATTAAGTTTCATCAATAAAAATTAAATCATTCTGCCTTATTTTTTTGATGAGAAATATTTTGATATACAATAGATGCATATAGAACCACTTATTTTAACAAAAACATCATTGTCCACGAACTTTTTGGACAACCCTCGTATTATTGATTTGTAGTTTTTACTCGTGATTTTTTCTTTTATGTAAGGAAAACATTTTCTAAAACGATATACAAGTAACTTATTTTTTTCCTTCAAAACATTACCATGATTACGATGAATACGTTTATTTTACAAATACATGTAAATTTCATATCAAAATAATTATTTTACGTAGTTTTACTCAAAACCAGACACAAAACACGTAATGTTGACCTTCATTACTATACACAGACTTCCTGTGTAATGCTACGTATACACAGATTTTTGACATCTTGGGTATTGGGGGTCTCCAGGTAAATAACACCACTGTTACTTCGACCAATCCCCCTCCTCAGGTAACCCTACGGTAAAAAAATTGGGTCTTTAACTTCTGTATTATTGAACTCAGAAGGATTGATGATAAAGAATCGAATTTAAAACTCAGTAAACTGATATGGCTTTTTGTGTCATTTTTTTTTTACAGTTTGTTTAAGGGCTATAATAAATGAATGGATTTACTGCTTACGCATCAGAGTTAATTTTGAAAGTATGCATGTTGAAAAGAATAAACTATCAATCATCTTGATGAGTAAAATCACATGTATGAGCTGAACAAAATATTCATATAAGTCGAAGTGGGGCACTCAAAAGTTTACAACATTTCAGATGTGAGAATATGATGATTATATGACCAACGGTCATACAGTTTAAATCATGTTCTTTGAAAAAATTCCGAGGTTCGTGCAAAGATAACATGATAATGGTAAAGAATTATTACATGAAAATGAAGCAATGAGCCTGCATATAGTTTATTATCCTATTGGGATAATCGTTTTCTGACATACAAGTGTATATACTGTATCTTTCTTCAAACATGCAGTTGCCCTTGACCATGACTATCTAAACTCAAAACTCTGATTTTTTTTTTATTTGAATTCCACAATGCTAACAAACAAACATTCAAGATGAACACAATATTTCATTGCAGCATTCATTTTTAGAGAGAGAAAGAGAGAGAAAGAGAGAGAATGCAAGAGAAAGAAAGAGAAAGAGATGATGTTGTCATGAGGAAAACTTGTTTTCAAATTACATTAAGAATTATTTTAATTAAATATATAAAAAAAAAATTAAGATAGTAATTTTTTTAACATTTATAAATTATTTTTTTTAAAAAGTTGATTTTAATAAATAAAAATTTCTGTTTTTGGTAGGAAATATTTACATTAACTAAACTCTCGTTTTAGTTGAATTTCGGAATTTCACAATTGTCAAATGGAAATATTTAGCACCTTTCCATCTTCTAACATTGGTTTTCTTTTATGTTCATGTCACCTTTTGTTCATTGTAAGTAATTGTATTTACATCAAATCTTTTAGTTAATTGCTCAGGTGAAAAAGTAAGTTTCCATGTTTACATTTTATTGCTCAAAACCAATAGTCTTTTGTTTAGGGATTAAGCCTTGCAGAGGACTTTCTATTAAGTTAATCTTTTACTCAATTATTATGTCAGCAATTATCTATCATCAAAGGAACATGGCATGGCCACATCTGGACTACGAATTTTAGCACATTAAAATAATAGATCAATTAACAAAATGCAATTTGATTGGTCATTTAAATAAATCGGAACTTTTACGATTAAGGGTACGCGTCCCTGTGTCGGTCACTTTTCTATATGCAATAAAACCGCACGGACGTCGTAAACCTTCATTAATCTTTGTTTTCTTCAAATTCAGGTTATTTCCCCTTATCAACTGCTAGCCAGTAGGATAAGAAGCGCCTTAGGCCAAACAAGGAAAGGGAGATATCACTGTAATTAGTCATGTACTCATTGACTATTGAAAATTGTTAATTAGTAAAAGACATTTGTCATGAGGAAAACTTGTTTTCAAATTACATTAAGAATTATTTTAATTAAATATATAAAAAAAAAAATTAAGATAGTAATTTTTTTTAACATTTATAAATTATTTTTTTTAAAAAGTTGATTTTAATAAATAAAAATTTCTGTTTTTGGTAGGAAATATTTACATTAACTAAACTCTCGTTTTAGTTGAATTTCGGAATTTCACAATTGTCAAATGGAAATATTTAGCACCTTTCCATCTTCTAACATTGGTTTTCTTTTATGTTCATGTCACCTATTGTTCATTGTAAGTAATTGTATTTACATCAAATCTTTTAGTTAATTGCTCAGGTGAAAAAGTAAGTGTCCATGTTTACATTTTATTGCTCAAAACCAATAGTCTTTTGTTTAGGGATTAAGCCTTGCAGAGGACTTTCTATTAAGTTAATCTTTTACTCAATTATTATGTCAGCAATTATCTATCATCAAAGGAACATGGCATGGCCACATCTGGACTACGAATTTTAGCACATTAAAATAATAGATCAATTAACAAAATGCAATTTGATTGGTCATTTAAATAAATCGGAACTTTTACGATTAAGGGTACGCGTCCCTGTGTCGGTCACTTTTCTATATGCAATAAAACCGCACGGACGTCGTAAACCTTCATTAATCTTTGTTTTCTTCAAATTCAGGTAAATATATTTACATTATTATTTTAACAACTTTAGTATTTAAAAATGTAATTAAGTGTGATTTAAGAAATTGTCAAAACTAAGATATATGCATTTTAAAGTGATTGTGTGTATTTTGCTCTTTTTGATGAAATTAATTATTGCTGTAGTTAAAATACCAAAATTAGATAAAATTAAGAAGTTATGTAATAATGTTAAGATAGGCATAAGAGTCAATCATTTTATTTTGTAGGTTTTGTAAAAATGTTGCTTTTTAATCATTTTGTTTATAAAATTTAAGTTTTAAATGTAATGGTCATGTATTAGTAATTTTTGTCTTTTTAAGTGTTAATTACGCTCGGGCTCGGTGTGCTTTAAATTTGTATTAACTTGTTTACTAAGGTTGTTATCGGCAGACTGTAGGCATCGATTGTTAATCATAGCTGATGTTAACTATGTCTGAAGTGCATGTAAGCTCACGATTATATACTTTTGATATTCAAGTTTTGTTTAATTTAACTGTCAGATTTCAGATCCGTTATAATCACGAGATCTATACATATTCGTCATGTGCGCCAGGTGCGCGTCTGTCAGTAGAGCACACCCGATTGTAATTCTTTGTAAATACGTTTTGTGTTAAATTAGGTTCCGTACTTATTGCACTCTATCTTTAAAGTTCATAAAAAAATTTGATTATGTAATAATGCAAATTTTTAATGATTTTTAATTTTTGGTTTGTTTTATATCTCCTACAAATTTACTAAGTTAAATATAATTGTTTTAAAACTTTAATTTATAATTTAATCACTTTCAAAATAAGTTTTTTTTTATTCTTATCTTGATTATATAACGTTGGTTAGGGACATTGTTGTAAGGGCCTTGAGCCATATCTAGTTTATGAATGCTTTGTTTTGTACACTTTTCTATATGCAATAAAACCGCACGGACGTCGTAAACCTTCATTAATCTTTGTTTTCTTCAAATTCAGGTTATTTCCCCTTATCAACTGCTAGCCAGTAGGATAAGAAGCGCCTTAGGCCAAACAAGGAAAGGGAGATATCACTATTAATTAGTCATGTACTCATTGACTATTGAAAATTGTTAATTAGTAAAAGACAATGTTATAAAAGAAAGTGGGTAATAGATTGAGTAGGTAGCAAAACTAGTTTTGAGACAGGGTTTATTGATATTAGTCTGAGAGTATGGATTGCCATTTTTGCCAGGAGGCGTTAAACTCATCTATTTTATCACTTTCTCTGGCTGTATATTTCAAAGTTTTATAAATAAGTTTGAATTCATTCAGAAAACCTAGATAGAGAGGCTAAGGTGTTGACAACGAACTCTGTAAATATATTGCTTCATTGACATAAGCAAAATATTTAATGATTTTGATGATATTGTTTTACTTATATCTCCAAATATTAAAGTTTTACCATCTAGATTTAATACAATGTCTTTTCGATGACAATGTCTTACAAAACCATTTAGAAATTCTTTTACAACTAGACCCTGCCAAATGGAATGAAATATTGTTTCTTCTGCTTCACAAAATGTACATAGGTTATAGTCTGTTTTACCTATTTTAAACATAAGACTATTGGTTGTCAGTATATAATGATTAATTCTATATTGAAGCCATTGTAATTTACTATTTTAGGTTGTTAAAATAGGCAGACAATAAATTTCTTTCCAGTTTGTATCTGTCAAGGTGAAAAATTTTGCCCATTTTCCCATACCAACAGGTTTTATTACTGATTTATTTAATATATCATACATAGGCTTTGATCCTTTTTTGGTTAACACAAAGACTTTGATATTACATGGAATATCTGGTTTATGAATAAATCCATTTCTACAAAAGTTATACTTCTTTAAATCTGCAAGTATCGCTCGTCGTATGCCTGTATAAGTTAAATGATTAATTTTCAAATCATAATTGTGTTGAATATTGTCTAGTGATAGGAAGTTACTATTCTCATCTAAAAGATCATATACATATTTATTCCCTTTGCATACCAAGACTTGTAAAATATTGCTTGATTTTCGATTTTGAAATTGTTGTTATGCTATAAAGGTTGACAGGCATATTCTTGCCAATTTCTTATCTCTTTTTTCTCTTGAATTTCTTGGAAAGCTTTCAAAACATCTCTCCAGAAATTATTTTGTACATTCTCTTGTAAATGTGACAAATATTCTGATCCTGTATTTAAAAGTTTATCAATCTCAACACTATTTTCCAATAATTTTTTCCACTTTGAGTTATTGTTATATATTATTTTTCTTATCCATATAGATTTTAAAGCTGTTATGTAGGACACAATATTAACCTTTTTTAATCCTCCCTGTGCATACTTTTGTGTTACAACTTTTCTTTTCATTTTGTCTACATTTGATTTCCATAAAAAGTTAAAGTTCAATTTGTTTAGATCTTTTATAACACTTACAGGTGGGTTTGGTAAAGTAATAAATAAATGATTAAGCTGTGATATAAGTAATGATTTAATCAATGTGATTCTTCCAATAGGAGTTAAGTTTCTCTTTTTCCATTGCTCTATGATGGTCTTAATTTTGACCAGTTTCTTGTCATAGTTTAGTTTTGTAATTGTTGCTAAGTCAACATCATAATAAATGCCTAAAAGTTTAAAGTTTGTTGTCCATTGAAATTTCAGATCAGGGCAGAGTCTATCCTCAGAATACTTCTTACTTCCAATCAACACAATTTGGGTTTTTGACTGATTGATTTTGAGACCTGACATTTTATAAAATTCTTCCAATACTAGCATTGTAGCCTTTAGTGATTTTTCAGAGCCATCAAGAATTATCATTGTGTCATCTGCATATTGTGACATTAAATACTCTGTATCATTAATCTTAATACCTTTGATATTATCATTATTTCTTATTTTAATGGACAGTATCTCAGCACATAAGAGAAATATATAAGGAGAAATTGGGTCACCCTGTCTACAGCCCCGTCCTAACTTGAAGAAGTTAGATAAAATTCCTGCTTGCGACACACAAGAAACTATATTATTTTGGAAAATTTTTATCCAATTACGAAAACTTAGTCCAAAGTTAAAAAATTCCAATGTTTCTTGAATAAATGTCCATGACACAGAGTCGAAAGCTTTCTCAAAATCTATCATGACTAATGTTCCAGGAATATCATGCAATTCTGTGTAGTGCATCAGATCGTATACAAACGTGTATTCTCTCCGATGTATCTCCCAGGTATAAACTTGTTTGATCTGAACTAACTATTTTGGTTAAAACTTGTTTTAATCTGTTTGCTATACATGCTGATCCAATTTTATAAATAATGTTTAGCAGTGATATTGGTCTCCAATTGCTGAGATGAAATTTACTTTTTCCTTCTTTTGGTATGCAAGTAATTATTCCTTGCTTTTGTGTAGAAGAAAATTCGCCTATTTCATAACCATAATTCAAAGAGCGTAGTACAAAATGACTCAAATTTCTCCAAAATACTTTTAAAAATTCTGCTGTGAAGCCATCACTACCTGGACTTTTGTTATTAGACATTGTCTTTAATACTGATAAGGCTTCACTATATGAAATAACACCTTCCAACTGCAAACGTTCAGTATCATCTAATTTTATTACATTACATTCTTCAAGGGATTCTTTAAGATTCAAATCAACATTCTCTAATATTTGAACTGAGTATAATGATTTGTAAATTTTTTCAACTTCTTCTAGAATTTCAGATTGCTTTGTTATTTCCCTTTCCTCATTATTTTCACTTTTAATAATTTTTGGTATTATCTTATTTGTAAAATGTCTATTTTCAAGATTTAAAAAATAACTTGTTGGTTTTTCCCCTTCACTAGTCCATTTTGCCCTTGACCTTATCATATTCCCCATAAGCTTGTGTTGCCTTATTGATTCTAATGCTTTTTTGACAACTCTGGTACCTGTGCCTATTAAATTTTATCTACTCTGTAAATAAATAACGTTTTTTGACAGGAACTATTTTTCCAGGGCGTAGGAGGCTACTTCCTGGGGTGCTTTTGAGATTTTTATAAAGACATTGAAAACACGTAGATTTGAGGGTAGCCCTGTTTGCAGATGCAAATAAATCAGAAAATTTCGTGTACGTACCCTGGTTTTTTGGTGTCAGCTAATGTGTCAGGTATTGTTTAACACCCCCTCATTAATATTTTTTCATGAATTCAAACATCTGATGTTTTACGGGAAAGAAACGTTTATTGCTTTTTAATATACCGAAACTCGCTATTTCTGGGGATTGTGTGTAATTCTAAAAAAAATCAGATAAATTTCAATGGTAAAATAAAAGAAGAATGCTTGGTATTAAAATATTAATTCATATCAGTAGAATTGAATGCTATTAACGACATCTGGAGAAATAGGCTTTAAAAGGTTTATATCATATCTTTGTTCGTCTGCACTTAAATTTCAAACACGACAAAATTTGTAATTTTTGCCGTAAAAATTCATAATTTCAATATACTTTAGAGACTTACCGTAAAACTTTCAGGAAACTTTCTATGAAGTCTTTTCTGCACTTAAAGTGAAATTTTATGTCGATCCCAGGTGTTGATAGAGTTTCAGAGAAATTTTCTACGTTGCTTTTGATTTTTTTTTTAAGGAGAAGGGGGGGGGTGACTTATTTATTCTAAGCATCTGTTAAAGTGAGTTTGTAATAACATCTACGAACTTGAGCTGGATTGTGACCTTTGGGTCTAGGGGTCAAAGGTCTACGTCATCAAAGCATTTCATAAAGAAATATAAAACTAACTAAATATCAAGTATACAAGTCATTTGATCATTGCACGCACGTGCAGGTGCAATGCATGAAAGCCATATCATCGTGACTACACTTTTAATGTGTTTCTATTCTTTGAATTTTGAAACGTTTCATCAAAATTTTACGACTACATTAAGTAAATCGGTCATTTAACGCATCGCGTGCGCAAACGTGCATGCATGTCCTTGCATTCAAGTTTGATAGTAGCATAATGTAGGAATCCTTTATATCTATTCATATTCTAAATTTCATCCTGTTTTGTTGAGAATCAAAAAAGTAATAGGCATTTAAAGTTTAAGCCAATCAGATCGCAGCACACGTGCATGGGCGTGGTTTCTTGAAAACTTTCATATATCATAGTTTAGGACGTCTTAAAGCACGATTATATTTTAAAATTCAAAGTATTTTGTCAAAAAACAAGTAAGATATTGAGATTTTTGTTTCAGCGAATCAGAGCAAAGCGCACGTGCATGCGCGTGCATGCATGTGCATGATTACCATAACTTCTTATAGGAGACAATTGTGTCTGTCTTTGTTCTAAATCCCATTCTTGTTGGTTGAAAAACAAGGGAGTTACAGCCATTTGAAGTTTAAGCCAATCAGATTGCAGCGCACGTGCATGCGCGTGTTTCATGACAAATGTTATATGTTATATTGTAGGGCATCCTAAAGTATGCTTATATTTTAAATTTCATACCATTTCGTCATAAAACAGAAAAGATATTGAGATTTTGGTTTCAGCCAATCAGAGCGAAGCGCACGTACATGCACCTGAGTTCTTGCTAATTTGACAGTGTCACATTATCTACACTATTAATATATCCTTATATAATGAGTTTCAAAGCATTTCATTGAAAAATGTTAAAGTTATGGCTCTATTAAATATATTAGTCATTTCACTCATATCACGCGCCCGCACGTGCAGGCGTATGCGCTCAAAATGACCTTCGTTCCGCACACCTACACTACACACCTATTAACCCTAAAAAGGTTATAGCTTAGTTGGGTGAACAGTTTCTGAGAACACTCGCGGACAAAAAAAGTACCGGAGAAGAAATAAGAAGAAAAAAGAATAATAATAATAACTAGAGGAGATCTCGTTGCAAGCAACGAGTAGGTCTTCCGTTCGATTTTTGATACGATCATAAAACAACTTAAAATGAAAAAAAAGTTCATATCAATTCCTCTAAATACGTGAGAACACATTTAAGAGTGAAATCTGTAAATTTCAAACTACTTCCGGTCTTTATAATTCACTTCCGGTGTGACCGGAAGTACTAAAAATGACCTTTAACTCCTCTCTGAGTGTGAAGGAATCATCCCTGATAATTTCGATGAAAAATGCTCATTTTTTGGACTACTTCCGGTTTGGAAAAAATATCCTCCGGTGGACATAATAATACTCTATTTGCCTATATAAAAAACATTAAAAAAAAGTAAAAAATAAAATTTTGCATATTTTTAAACCACTTCCGGTGGACAACGGACGTGACGGCAACAAAAACTTTATACAAAATTCAAGAGAGCCTGTCACAATCTATCATCCCTGAAAGTTTCAAGACTCAATCTCAAACCGTTTTTGAGAACACTTCCGGAAAAAATGACACTTTAAAAAAGAGAAAATTGGCCGTATCTCGCGACCAGAAGTAACGACGACAAAATAAAAAAAAACGCCTTAAGTTCATATGATTTGCCATCATTGCTGAAAGTTTCATACAGATCTGTCGAGGCGTACTCGAGAAATCGCCTGCACAAAATCGGTAAGAAAAAAAAAATAATAGTGGAAAAGAAACAAACGAATCAGTAGAAGGTCTTCCGTTGGAGACGGAAGACCTTAACTAGTGCCAATTGTAACGGGAACCGTTACAGATGTTCCCCAAACGCTCCCCAACTTCCTTTTCGTGCCATATTCCTGAAAGTTTCATTGAAATAGACAGAATATATGCATTTAAGACTTAAACAACATTGCATGAGCGTAATGACTATATCATCTTGTCTACATCATTTTACTCATTGCACGTCGTGCACGTGGCATGATGACCATACTTTCTTGTAGGAGTCCATTATGCCTGTCTATGTTCTTAATCCTATCTTGTTTGGTTGAAAAACAAGGGAGTTATAGCCATTTAAAGTTTAAGCCAATCAGATTGCAGCGCACATGCATGCGCGTGTTTTCATGATAATTATTATATATCATATTGTAGGACATCTTAAAGTATGCCTATGTTTTAAATTTCAAAGCATTTTGTCAAAAAACAGAAAAGATATTGAGATTTTTGTTTCAGCCAATCAGAGCAAAGCGCACGTGCACGCACGTGCATGCATGTGAATGTTGACCATACCATCCTGTAGGAGTCCTTTATGTCTATCTATGTTGTAAATCCCATGCTGTTTGGTTGAAAACCAAGTGAGTTATACTCATTTAAAGTTTCAGCCAATCAGATTGCAGCGTACGCGCATGCGCGTGATTTCATGAAAAATTTTATATATCATATTGTAGTACATCCTAATGCATGTCTATGTTATAAATTTCAAAGCATTTCATCATAAAACAAAAAGGATAATGAGATTTCTGTTTCAGCCAATCAGAGCAAAGCGCACGTGCATGCCCGTGAGTTCATGCAAATTTGACCATGTCATCTTATCTACACAACTTATATATCTTTATATAATGAGTTTCAAAACATTTTATCAAAAAATATAAAAGTTACAACCATATTAAATATATCAGTCATTTTACTCATTACACGCGCCCGCACGTGCATGCGTATGCGCGCAAAATGACCTTCGTTCAGCACATCTACACAACCTGCCTACTAACCCTAAAAAGGTTTTAACTTAGTTTGGTGAACAGTTTCTGAGAACACTTCCGGACAAAAAAGTACCGGAGAAGAAATAAGAAGAAAAAAGAATAATAATAATAACTAGTGCTAATTGTAACGGGGACCGTTACAGATGTTCCCCAAACGCTCCCCAACTCCCTTTTGGTGCCATATTCCCTGTTATCTCTATTAAATAAGAAATACTTTATGGAATTTAGACTTAATCAAGGTCTTCCAAGAAAAATACAAAATATATTAAAAAAATAGGCATTGCACGCGTGTTCATGTGCGTAACGACCATATTATCTTGTCTACACTATCTAAAATTTTAATAATATCAAAGCTTTTAATCCAAAAGTATTAAAAAATGCACTCATTCGAGTGTATTCTTTATTTTACTCATTTCACGTGCAAGCACGTGCATAATGACTACACCTTCTTGTAGGAGTCCCTTATATTTATCCAAGTTCTAAATCTCATCCTGTTTGGTTGAAAAACAAGAGAGTTATAGCCATTTGAAGTTTCAGCCAATCAGATTGCAGCACACGTGCATGCGTGTGATTTCGTCAATATTTTCTATATCATATTTTAGGATATCGTAATGCATGACTATGTTTTAAATTTCAAAGCATTTCATCAAAAAACAAAGGAGATATAGCCATTTAAAGTTTTAGCCAATCAGATTACAGCACGTGTGCATGCGCATGCTTTTATTAAAATTTTAATATATCATGCTGTAGATCTTCATAATGTAGGACCATGTTCAAAATTTCAAAAGATTATGACAAGAAACAAGAAAGATATTGAGACTTTAGTTTCAGCCAATCAGAGCGAAGCGCACGTGCATGCGCGTGAGATCTTGCTATTTTGACCATGCCATCTTGTCTATACTACTAATGTATCCTTACATTATGAGTTTCAAAGCATTTTATCAAAAAATAGAAAAGTTCCGACTATATCTATTATATTGGTTATTTCAAGTGTTGCACGTGCGCGCTCTTGCAAGCACGTGCGCGCAAAATGACCTTGATTCCGCAAATCTGCATAACATGTCTACTTACCCTAAAAAGGTTTTACCTACCTCGGACGAACAGTTTACAAGATCATTCCCGGACAAAAAAGTACCCAGGAAGAAGAAGAAGAAGAAAAATAATAATAATAATAATAATAAGAAACAGAGTAAAAACAATATGTTCCCCAACTTCGTTTGGGGAACATAACTAGATGAAACTCGTTGCTAGCAACGAGAGGTCTTCCGTCCGTTTCCGGAAAGATAACGTAAAAACGAGCTGAAAAGTAAAAAAAAAAAAAAAAGATTTGCACACAAGGGGGATTGAACCAAAGTCGCCACATGAAATTCCAACGCACTAAATATTACGCTATCGGGACCTCTACTCTAAATCTACTTGTATATATCAACGAAACAGTGCTTCTCTCTTAAAATTATGAAAGGCGGGTCACTATTCAAATTTTAGCGCCAAACGCCACGAGTTAATCTTCGCCCCTTTTCTTTGGAATGTTCTATTAAATAGGTGTGATAGCTTCAATGAAATTAAAAAAAAAGAACGCTCTTATAGTCTAAGATTCGAAGTTTAGAAAGTATGTTTAACACATTTTACAACTTCCATATTGTATATATGCATGTAACACTAATGCGGTGAAACGGATATGATTTTTTTTTCAATTTCCTGTTTATCCTCAAAGTGAACTATCCCGAATAGTTAATCAAAAAAGGTTGAAAAGTTTAGCCGGAAAACATGGCTCCCCCTACGACGGTCAGGAATCAGATATCATTTATGCTCAATAACTTGAATCAGGTCTTTGAGACAAGAATGCTAAAATAAATTCCATGAAGCGATCTTTAAAAAAAATCGTTTTCTTATTTTTGTCTAATTTATTAGTTTAATATGACACAAGTGTGCATAGAAAAAACTGGTTAATATTTATACTGACAAAATTAATTGATATTCTTTTTTGAGAAAGTATTACTTATACGTATGATTTAAGATCTGTTTTTCAGCGATGCACAAGAGATATTAGGTATCGAATTTCATTTGCACATTTAGTCTTTTCTTTTTCTACTTTGAAAACCAGCCAAAACCAATTATAGAAGACGTTAGTTTGACACAGAAATGCAACGTTAATACGACGTGACAATCCAAGTATTCCTTTGCATTTCATTTATTCTTATGTTACTTTCGTTCAAACAAACGCTCGCCTGCCTCCGTAAACACCTATTGCGAAATGTCGGCGTTGACAGAGACAGCCGCCATTTTGGACCCGCTTCAGATTTTTGAATGCTTATATCTAGAGTTTAGATTTATCAACATTCAAACAAATTATATAGTAAGCATTATAAGGAGGACTTCTATAAACATACCAAAAATAAATGAAAAATACTGAAAAACAAAAAAGTTTGAAAATACAATTTT
The DNA here is from genome assembly GCF_032062105.1 of Saccostrea cuccullata. NCBI lineage: Eukaryota > Metazoa > Mollusca > Bivalvia > Ostreida > Ostreidae > Saccostrea > Saccostrea cuccullata. The sequence goes on along the minus strand of NW_026928726.1, from coordinate 15,475 downwards.
TTAAAATTTGCATCTCGTAACAACCGGTAGTACTGACGACGCACGAGAAGGTGATTCCGCAAAACACAAAGTGACAAACTATCGTCTCCAATAAGTCTCCAGGTCTTATCTTTAGCCATTTTCGAGAAAAAGGGGCGACAAAATTGCATTTTAAAATCAGGAAATTGTCCATAACTTGGCACCAGAAGCGAATTTTTCAACTTTCTCTTCGGATGTAACAACTTCATATAATGACAAATATTTTATGAAAGTTTCATGAAAAACTGCTGAATAGTTTTCGAGAAATCGCCTGTACAAAATTTTGTCAAAAAAAAGAATAATAATAAGAATAACTAGAAACTCTTGTTGCTACAGCAACAAAGAAGGTCTTCCGTTCTCCTCTATTTGTCTGCATGAATGAGCTTTTATCTAGGTTAAAAAAAAGCATATAATATTTTAAATGATTTCAGGAAAACAAACGGCCGGAGGTATAATTTACCAAGATTCTTTACTTTACTTTAGACAATTATAGTCTTAATAACATATAAAAGTCATTTTCAATTTTTTTTTATCACTTTCTGTGACGACCGGAAGTGACGGTGGACGCATTTTACCATTTATTTGTTGCCCAATCTTCATGGTTTATTACTCATATAAGTTTAGTGTCTTGATCTGTTACAGTTTAAAAGATCCCGTTATATTATCTTCTTATTTTGAGGACAAGAAATCACGTGGCCGGAAGTAAATTTTTGAAGATATTTGAGGTTACTCTAGACATTTCAGTCTGAATAACATGTCCTAAAATCATTTTGAATGCTCTTTTTATATAAAAAAAAAAATATGCAGTTTTTCTCGTATAACCGGAAGTTCTCGTTTTTGTTTCCACTGGGACTGACATATTTCAAAATTACAAATAAGATGCTATAATGTATTAATGAGAAAGATTCCATAAAAGAAGTTGAATTTTTTTATTTATTTGTCACTTCCTGTAACAACCGGAAGTGATGGCAGACAATGTTAACCAAAATAGATTTGTCTACTCATCAAGTTCTATCACTCCTCTAAGTTTGGTATCTCAATCTCTTACCGTTTACGAGATCTAGCTATGTTAACTCCATTTTGAGGACAGGAAATCATGCAACCGGAAGTGAATTTTACAAAGATATTTGTCGTTACTAAATAACATATCCAAAAAGTATTACAAATACTTTATAAATAGAAAATATTTATGAGAAAGAAAAATACTCAAATTATGTAGTTTTTCTCTTATAACCGGAAGTTGACGTTTTTTGTTTTCGGTAGTACTGAAATATTTCTAAACTACAAATAAGATTCTATAATGTGATGCAAAAACAGTTTCATAAAAGAAAAGTGGAAAATTTCGATTTTTTTTATCACTTCCTGTGACGACCGGAAGTGACGGCGGACAATCTTATCACAACTGATTTTGCCTACTCATCAAGATCTATCACTCCTATAAGTTTGGTTTCTTAGTCTCTTACCGTTTACGAGATTAAGCTATGATAACTTCTCATTTTGAGGACAGGAAATCACGCGACCGGAAGTGAATTTTACAAACATATTTGTTGTTACTGTAGACATTTGCAGTCTTAATAACATATTCAAAAATCATTACAAATACTTTATAAATAGAAAATATTTATGAGAAAGAAAAACACTCAAATAATGTAGTTTTTCTCTTATAACCGGAAGTTGACGTTTTTTGTTTCCGGTAGTACTGAAATATTTCTAAGCTACAAATAAGATGTTATAAAGTGATGCAAAAACAGTTTCATAAAAGAAAAGTGGAAAATTTCGATTTTTTTTATCACTTCCTGTGACGACCGGAAGTGACGGCGGACAATCTTATCACAACTGACTTTGCCTACTCATCAAGATCTATCACTCCTATAAGTTTGGTGTCTTAATCTCTTACCGTTTACGAGATCTAGCTATGATAACTTCTCATATTTAGGACAGGAAATCACGCGACCGGAAGTGAATTTTACAAAGATATTTGTTGTTACTGTAGACATTTGCAGTCTAAATAACATATTCAAAAATCATTACAGATACTTTATCTATAAAAAATATTTATGAGGAAGAAAAATACTCAAAATATGCAGTTTTCTCTTAAAACCGGAAGTTGACGTTTTTGTTTCCGGTGGGACTGATATATTTCGAAAGTACAAATAAGATGTTATAATGTGATGCTAAAAAAGATTCAAGAAAGAAAAGTTGAAATTTTCGATTTCTTAGATCACTTCCTGTGACGACCGGAAGTGACGGCGGACGATCTTAACCCAAATGGACATGCCTACTTATTAAGATCTATTACTCATATAAGTTTGGTGTCTTTATCTCTTAACGTTTCTGAGATATGACTTAGACAAAATTATTTTTAAAAAAGCGGAAATCGGACATATCTGACGACCGGAAGTGAATTTTGAAATAATGAAAAAAACGCCTGGGCGTATTTTTTTTCTCTATCATCTCTGAAAATTTCATGAAAATCTGTCCAGCCATCTTTGAGAAATCTTGCCGACAAGATTTGGGGAAAAAAATAATAATAATAATAATAATAATAAGAAAAAACAGTAGAATCACTATAAGGTCTTCCGACTGAAACGGAAGACCTTAATAATAAGAAACAATAGAATCACTATAAGGTCTTCCGTGAAGACGGAAGACCTTAATAATAATAATAATAATAAGAAACAGAGTAAAAACAATATGTTCCCCAACTTCGTTTGGGGAACATAACTAGTGCTAATTGTAACGGGGACCGTTACAGATGTTCCCCAAACGCTCCCCAACTCCCTTTTGGTGCCATATTCCCTCTATGCATTTGAGACTTTAACAACGTTTACCCAGAAGTGTACCAATTTCATTCAAATTTTAGCATTGCATGCGTGCGCATGTGAATGCACGTGCGTAATGACCATATAAACTTGTCTTCACAATCTATAGATTTCAATATACTAAATATCAAAGTATTTAATCCAAACGTATTAAAAAATACGCTAATTCAAGTGTATTTTTGATTTTAATCATTTCACGTGCACGCACGTGCTCACATGAGCATGGCGACCATACTTTCTTGTAGAAGTCCATTACATCTATCTATGTTCTAAATCCCACCCCGTTTGGTTGAAAACCAAGGGAGTTATAGCTGTTCAAAGTTTCAGCCAATCAGATTGCAGCGCACGTACATGCACGTGTATGCATGTGCATGGTGACCATGTCTTCTTGTAGAAGTCCATTATATCTATCCATGTTCCAAATCCCATCCTGTTTGGTTGAAAACCAAGGGAGTTATAGCTATTTAAAGCATAAGCCAATCAGATTGCAGCGCACGTGCATGCACGCGTTTTCAAAATAATTGCTATATATCATATTGTAGGATATCCTAATACATGCCTATATTTAAAATTTCAAAGGATTTCGTCAAAAAACAAGAAAGATATTGAGACTTTAGTTTCACCCAATCAGAGCGAAGCTCACGTGCATGCGCGTGAGATCTTGCTTTTTGGACCATGTCATCTTGTCTATGCTTCTAATATATACTTCTAATATGAGTTTTAAAGCATATCATCAATAATTTAAATAGTTACGTCTGTATCAATTATATTGGACATTTCTCGTGTTGCACGTGCGAGCTCTTGCAAGCACACGTGCATGCACATGCTTTCATGATATTTCTTTTATTACGGGCTGTAGATCTCCCTAATGTATGACTATGTTCAACATTTCAAATGATTTTATCAAAAAACAAGAAAGATATTGAGACTCTAGTTTCAGCCAATCAGAGCGAAGCGCACGTGCTTGCACGTGCGATCTTGCTATTTTGACCATGTCATCTTGTGCATACTACTCATATATCCTTACATTATGAGTTTCAAAACATTTCGTCTAAAAATAGAAAAGTTACGGTTATATCCATTATATATTGGTCATTTCAAGTTTTGCACGTGCGCGCTCTTGCAAGTACGTGCGCGCAAAATGACCTTGATTCCGCAAATCTACATAACATGCCTACTTACCCTAAAAAGGTTTCCCCTTAATCGGATGTGTACTTTACAAGATCATTCGCGGACAAAATTTTCCCGAGAAGAAAAATAATAATAAAAATAATAATAATAACTAGATGCGTTCTTGTTGCTGGAGCAACAAGCAGGTCTTCCGACCGACTTTTTGTTAGAGTTCTATGCTGTGTCATTCCAGGAAATAGATTTCAGAGTGCATTTTTTTGTTTACGTTTATTCATAGCAGTCTCTCCACATTACATCATGATTACTACAGGTATGTTTCAAAATATCTCTAAAAATAGCTTATAAAAATTGGCAAAATATTCCAAACATGTTGAAAAAGAGAGAAAAGACATTTGCAAATAAAAAAAGGCAGAAACAAAGAAAAAAAAAATAAAACGCCCCCAGCGGGATTGAACCCCCGACAGTGGGACAAAGTTTGGTTCGGTCATATCTTTTTAATATATGCACGCATCAACAAATTGAACATATATTTAGAGTTTTGATACGACACTCTATAAACCCTGAAAAAAACTAAAGAAAAATATTGAAAAACAAAAAAGTTGAAAAATTGCACTTTTTGAATTCACTTCCGTTTGCGACCGGAAGTGCCGACGACGAAAAATTAATGTCGTTGCCCATAATGGAGTTTGATGTTCTATCACCTCAGTGAGTTTCACTTTCATATCTTTAGCCGTTCTCGAGAAAACTTCTGGACAAAATGCCTTTTAAAAAATACAAAAATCCCCAAAAATCGCGAAGGAAAGCAAATTTTGAAAAAATGAAAAACACGTCTGGAGATATTCACATAATGCATTATCCCTGTAAAAATCTTTGAAATCCGTCCACGCACAGCTGAGATATCGCCCTAACTATGAAAAAAAGAATAATAATAATAATAATAAAAAACAGACGAATAACAATAAGGTCTTCCGAAGGAAGTCGGAAGACCTTAATAAGAAACAGAGTAAAAACAATATGTTCCCCAACTTTCGTTTGGGAACATAACATTTGCTAATTGTAACGGGGACCGTTACAGATGTTGATCAAACGCTCCCCAACTCCCTATTGGTGCCATATTCCCTGTAAGCTTATTTATTAAGACAAACTCTATGCATTTGAGACTTTAACATCGTTTACCCAGAAGTGTACCAGGTTTATTCAAATTTTAGCATTACATGCGTGCTCATACAAGAATGCCTGTGCGTAATGACCATATCATCTTGTCTACACAATCTATATATTTCAATATACTAAATATTAAAGTATTTAATCCAAAAGTATTAAAACATACGCTCATTCAAGTGTATTTTTGATTTTACTAATTTCACGTGCACGCACGTGCATACATGAGCATGGTGACCATACCTTCTTGTAGAAGTCCATTACATCTATCTATGTTCTAAATCCCTTCCCGTTTGATTAAATACCAAGGGATTTATGATTTTTTAAAGTTTAAGCCAATCAGATTGCAGTGCACGTACACGCACGTATATGCATGTGCATAGTGACAATACTTTCTTGTAGAAGTCCATTATATCTATCTATGTTCCAAATCCCATCCTGTTTGGTTGAAAACCAAGGAAGTTATAGCTATTTAAAGTTTGAGCCAATCAGATTACAGCGCATGTGCATGCACGTGCTTTCATGATAATTGTTATATATCATGTTGTAGAATATCCTAATGCATGGCAAAGTTCAAAATTTCAAAGGATTTTGTCAAAAAACAAGAAAGATATTGAGACTTTAGTTTCAGCCAATCAGAGTGAAGCGCACGTGCATGCGCGTGAGATCTTGCTATTTTGACCATGTCATATTGTCTATGTTACCAATATATCCTAATATTATGAGTTTCAAAGCATTTCATCAAAAATGTAAAAAGTTACACTTATATTCATTATATTGATCATTTCTCGTGTTGCACGTGCGCGCTCTTGCAAGCACGTGCGCGCAAAATGACCTTCGTTCCGCAAATCTACATAACATGTCTACTGACCCTAAAAACATTTCACCTTAGTCGGATGTGTAGTTTACGAGATCATTCGCGGACAAAAAAGTGCCCAGGAAGAAGAAAAATAACTAGAAACGAAACTCGTTGCGAGCAACGAGAGGTCTTCCGTCCGATTCTGAAAAAAAACCCCCCGTTAAATCAAACTGAAAAAGTGATTTTAAAAAATCGGACATAAGGGGGATTGAACCTGGGTGGCCGGCGTGAAAACTTGATACCCATGACACCTTCGGAAACCCGCTTCAAATTTAAAATGCCATATCGCGAGATTGCTTTTTTTGATTCTAACAAAAATTACATTTTTTTTACATTCAGTGTGGAATTATAAAATGAAAGCTAGCTTGCAAAACTTTGCCCAAGAATATCACATCGAAATTTTTTACTTGATTTTAAGAGTAATTTTTAGGAGAGATAATCTATCACTGATGAAGAAATGATACTGTTTACTTTCTTTTATTCGATATGTATTCAACTTTCTATTCCATGCAACTCCATATACAGGCATGCCAATGCTATCTATTACTGCACTTCTGTTGTCATTTGTCTACTAAATAAGTCGGGTCACGATACATTTTTTCGCACCAAACATCATGAGTAGTTCTTAAAGCAATTCCTTTGAAATGTTTGATCTATTGAATGGATGTGATAGCTTCAATAAAATTTAGAAATATATGTTCTTAACACCGGAATTTCGAGCTTTAGAAAGTATATTTATCACATTGTACAAATATAATATCGTATACAGCCAAGTAACATTAAAGCAGTGAATTCGGTAAAAATTTTCCACGAATTTTGTATCCTGTTTACCCCCAAAGTGGACTCTTTCGATTAGTTACAGATTCATGAAAAGACTTGAATGTTTCGCTGAAAAAAATCTCCAACGGTCAAGGAATCAGATACTATTTATGTTCAATAACTTGCATTTATTACAAAAATATCCAGACAGAAGCAATTCTAATAGACTTTTGAGGAAACCTCGGATTAAAACTATAATCTGAAACAGAAATGCAACGTAATTGCGACGTGACAATCCAATGAATCCTTTACATGTCATTGATCTTTATGGTAGAAGTTTCTTTCATCCAAACGCTCGGCTGACCTTCTAGACCTGACTTGCCAAATGGCGGAGTTTACTGAGACAGCCGCCATCTTGGACCCACTTCAGATTTTCAAATGCGAATATCAAGTGTGTGGATTGATCAATTCTAAAATAAATTATATATTAGGCCTTTCCAGTAGGGTCTCCTTTAATGTTAATTATATCAAAGAAAAATATTCAAAAACAAAAAAGTTGAAAAAATGCATATTTTTAATTCACTTCCTGTAGCGACCGGAAGTATTGACGACGCAAACGAAGTCAAAATTGCACATCTATAACTCATGGTCTATCATCTCTAACAAGTCTCCAGTTAATATCTTGAGCCGTTTTCGAGAACGTTCGAAGACAAAATTGCATTTTAAAATCAGGAAATTGCCCATAACTTGGCACTGGAACCGAATATTCTAAAGAACGGAATTTTATATAAAATTCATATAATGACCTATAATTCCTGAAAATTTCATTGAAATCTACTGAATAGTTTACGAGAAATCGCCTGCACAAAATTTGGTCAGAAGAAAAAAGAATAATAATAATAATAATAATAAGAAACAGTAGAATCACTATAAGGTCTTCCGTGAAGACGGAAGACCTTAACTAGATGCGATCTCGTTGCGAGCAACGAGTAGGTCTTCCGTCCGATGTCTGATGGAATAAGACCTGTGTTGGGATAATTCCACTGATAGGATAAAAAATGTCAGAAAGGCACAAGAATTCTTCAAAATATGTTTAGAAACACAAATAAAATGTAGGATCTATCAATTCCAATCAACTTCCGGTTCTACTTCCTCACTTCCGGTGCGACCGTATGTGCTCAAAACTACTTTCAACTCTTCATCAAGCAAGCAGTAATCATCCCTGAAAGTTTCGATGGAAAATACTCATTTTTAGACAACTTCCGGTTTGAACGAACCGTACTTCCGGTGGAAATATTAAGATGCTACGCATTCTTTAAATCTCTATAATGAACAATTACATTCATTAGAAAATGAAAAAAAATCGCTATCCTGTATATGTATTAAAATTTCATGTACTTCCGATTTACACCGGAAGTGTTGACGGAAAAAATGAACAAATTAAAAGTATGCATATTGTTGGGAACATTATTTTGACCATCTTTTGTTCAATATTGCTTATCAAAATATTCACGCTTTTCGAGATAAAAAGCGTCAAACATATAGCATTCTAGCCCCCTGTGACCATTTATTACGTAACATATGATCAAATTTTTAGTATATATTATTGCAAATTGTTAATTTGAATATCTTTGCTTCAGTAATGTATCACAAAATATTGATCATTAAAGAGTTAAAGATGAGAGACTTTTTGCCCCTCTATGCCCCTAATTTGAAGGGCTAACCCCATTTTCATGATATCAAATGAAAGGTCTTACTATATTGCACATTTTTTATCATATATGTCTTAACAAAATATTAACCAGTAAAAAGATATAAAAGAAATAGTATCAATTTTTGCGAGATGCGTATGAGCCTATTTTTCGAGCCCAGGCGAGCGTCAATGCCTTTTTACCTGGAAAGCTCTATATGCAAAATGTCACATCTACTATCCTTCCTCTACCTTCACTGAAAATCTCAAGTCGATATCTTCAGTAGTTTAGGAGGAGATCTCAGGACAAGCCGACCCTCTAAAAATCAGAAAATCGTCCATATCTCACGACCGGAAGTGACGTCATCAACGTCGAAAATTTCCGACAAGGTTCAGATAAATATCTATCAGATCTGAAAGTTTGGTGAAAATTGGGCGAGCCGTTGCTGAGAAATCGCGTGCACAAAATCGGTAAGAAAAAAAAAATAATAATAACTAGACGAGCTTGTTGCAAAGCAACAAATAAGTCTTCCGTCTAATTCTGAAGACGATGAGATCGAGATTGTTAGACATTTACGGTTATGTGTGCAAAAACGAGCCATTTACAAATACTTCCGGTCTGACCGGAAGTGACGCCATCTTAACTACTTTAAATGATCTCCGCATCTGGTATTTGTTATTCTGAACAACGTTTCTTCTATGATGCTTAAAAAATTGTCAATACTTTTTGAGATATCAGGAAAATACTGCTGGCCCCTCTAAATCCCTAATTTTAGGGGTCAGCCCTTTTTTTGCGATATCAAATGAAAGATCTTGAAATTCTTCACAATTTTTTTCAATATGTTTAAACAAAATATTTCTAGGTAAAAAGTTATCATAGAAAAGGCGTTAAAAATTTTAAAAGTCATGATAGGACTATTTTCGGCCCATAGCGAGCGCCGACGCGTCGTACTTCCGGTAGTTGTGATATACAAAAGGCACTTCTCCAAAGTTTGCTCTAGCATCGCTGAAAATATCATGCTTCTGTGTTAAGTACTTTTTGAGAAAACTGCCGGACAAAGTGACCCTCTGAAAATCACTAAATCGCAGAAAACTCCGAACCGGAAGTGACGTCATCAAAATAAAAAAATATATATCTAGATTTTTTGATGTTCTATCAGACCTGAAAGTTTCATGAAAATCGATCGACCCGTTCTCGAGAACTCGTGCGCACAAAATCGGTAAGAAAAAAAACAAACAATAATAATAACTAGAGCAAAGCAACGAGTAGGTCTTCCGTCCAGTTTTGACCGGAATTGCCGGAAGTGACGGAAGAAAAGAAAGCAATGAGTTAAGTAGTCTCCACTGATTTTATAATTTCAATTTTGCATCAAAACCTTCAAAATAAGCCAATTTTTGCTACTTCCGGTTTGACCGGAAGTGACGACGACAGACGGAAAAATTACTTTCTATGCTTTCAGAGACATATGTAACCCAAAAACTTGTCAAGAACGGCAAAAAAACGCGTTTTCTGACTACTTCCGGTTTGGCCGGAAGTGACGACGCCGGACGTATTTTGACTCCAATAGATTAAGCTTGACATTTTGAACAACTTTGCTTCTTTGACGTATTACAAATTCTAAATACTTTTTGAGATATAAAGGAAAAACATTCGACCCCTCTCGGCCCCTGATTTTAGGGGCCAGCCCTTTTTTCGAGGTATCATTTGAAAGATCTTGGAATTCTATACTTTTTTTGTTCTACATGTTTTAACAAAATATTTCTAGGTAAAAAGTTATCGTAGAAAAGGTGTTAAAAAGTTTGAAATTCTTGATAAGACTATTTTCCGGCCAAAGCGAGCGTCGGCACTTCGTACTTCCGGTGGTTGTGATATAAGAAATTCACTTCTCCTAAGTTTGCTCTAGCATCACTGAAAATTTCATGCTTCTGTGTTGAGTGGTTTTTTAGAAAACTGCCGGACAAAGTGACCCTCTGAAAATCACTAAAACGCGGAAATCTCAAAACCGGAAGTGACGTCATCAAAACAAAAAAAATATATGTCTAGATTATTTCATGCTCTATCAGTCCTGAAAGGTTCATGAAAATCGAGTGAGCCGTTTTCGAGAACTCGCGTGCACAAAATCGGTAAGAAAAAAAACAATAATAACTAGATAAGAAACTCGTTGCGAGCAACGAGAGGTCTTCCGTCCGATTCTGAAAAAAAACCCCGCAAAATCGAGCTGAAAAAGTGATAAAACTTTTATGGAAACAAAGGGGATTGAACCCGGGTCGCCAGCATGAAAATCCAAAGCGCTTACCATTACGCGGGTACCCCTATTACTCAATTGGGACCACAACTCTAAATCTACTTGTATATACTTCTGAAACAGTACATCTGTCTTAGAATAATGAAAGGCAGTCACTATTCATAATTTTGCGCCAAACGCCACAAGTAAATCTTCGCGCCTTTTCTTTGGAATGTCCCATTAAATAGGTGTGATAGCTTCAATGGAAATAAAAAAGAACGTTCTTATAGCTGAAATTTCAAGGTAAAGAAATTGTTTTTAACACATTTACAAATTCTTTGACGTAAATAGATACGTAACACTAAATCAGCGAAACTGCTATAATTTTTTTTACTTTTAAAAAATTTTCTGTTTATCCCCATACTGAACTATCCCTATTCGTTAAACTTTCATGAAAAGGTTGAAATGTTTCGCCGAAAAACATGTGTCGCCGTAAGACGGTCAAGGAATCAGATATCATTTATGTTCAATAACTTAAATCTATTCTTTGAGACAAGAATATTAATATAAACTCAATTCTTCTAAAAAAAATGGTTTTACTATGTTTGTCTTTCCTAGTAGTTTAATATGACTCAAGTGTGCATGAGCAAAACAGTGGTTACGTTTAATACTTACTATATACATCGATATTGTTTCTTAAAAACTATTACTTATAACTACGATTTAAGATCTGTTTTTCCGGAAAACAAATGATAGTAGGTATATCTGTATTTCATTTGCACATTTAGTCTTTTCTTTTTCTACTTTGAGAACCAGCCAAAATTAATTATAGAAGACGTTTGAGACGACCATCGATTTAAACTTAGTTTGACACAGAATTGCAACGCAACTTCATCGTGACAATCCCCATATTCCTTTACATTTCATTTTTCCTTATTTACTTTCGTTCAAGCAAACGCTTGGCTGCCTCTGAAAACCCCTATTGCGAAATGTCGGAGTTGACATAGGCAGCCGCCATATTGGACCCGCTTCAGATTTTTAAATGTTAATATCTAGAGTCAGGATTTATCAATGTTCAAACAAATTATATAGTAAGCATTTTTAGAAGGGTTTCTATTAACATTCCAAAAATAAATGAAAAATATTAAAAAACAAAAAAGTTAGAAAATACGAACTTTTTAAATTCGCTTCCGCTAGCGACCGGAAGTACTGACGACACACGAAAAGGTGATTTCACATATCTAAAAGTCATCATCTATTATCTCTAACAAGTCTCCAGTTAATATCTTAAACCATTTTCGAAAAAAAGGGGGGACAAAAATCCAGTTTAAAATCAGAAAACTGTCAATAACTTGGAACCAAAGGTGAGTATTCCAAATTTTCCTATCCATGCCACAACTTCATATAATGACGCATAATTCCTGAAATTTTCACAGAAAACCAATGAATAGTTTTCGAGAAATCGCGTGCACAAAATTTTGGGGAAAAAAAAAATAATAATAATAATAAGAAGAAACAGTAGAATCACTAGAAGGTCTTCCGTGAAGACGGAAGACCTTAATAAGAAACAGTAGAATCACTAGAAGGTCTTCCGTGAAGACGGAAGACCTTAATAATAACTAGAGCAAAGCTCGTTGCAAAGCAAGGAGTAGGTCTTCCGTCCTGTTGACCGGAAGTAGCTCTTATTTTTTACAAAAATGAGAAATAACGCCCAAAAATGGTTTGAATACTCTAAAGCTATGTTAATTAATGCAAAAATAAACCATTTTTTGCTACTTCCGGTTTTACCGGAAGTGACGACGACGGACGGAAAATTAATTTTTATGCTCCCAGAGACGTATGTTACCCCAAAACTTGTCAAGAACGGCAAAAATACGCGTGTTTTGACTACTTCCGGTTTGGCCGGAAGTGACGATGCTGGACGTATTTTGATGACTCCAATAGATTAAACTTGACATTTTAAACAACTTTGCTTCTTTGACGTATTACAAATTCTCAATACGTTTTGAGATATAAAGGAAAAGCTTTCGGTCCCTCTAGTCCCTTAATTTTAGGGTCCAGCCCTTTTTTCGAGGTATCATTTGAAAGATCTTGGAATTCTACACTTCTTTTGTTCTATATGTTTTAACAAGATATTTCCAGGTTAAAAGATATCGTAGAAAAGGTGTTAAAAATTTTGAAATTCGAGATACGACTATTTTCGCGCCATACCGAGCGCCGACGTGCGGCATTTCAGATAGAAATGAAGTAAATTTTACATATCTATAGACTTTGGACTATCATACCTGAAATTTTCACGTTTCTATCTATAGCTAATTTTTAGAACGTTCGAGGACAATCTGACCCTTCAAAAATCATAAAATCGGCAATATCTCCAAACCGGAAGTGACGTCATCAAATCGAAAAAAATGCATAAGGTTCAAGTAATGTTACATGAGTCCTGAAAGTTTCATGGAAATCCATCGAGCCGTTTCCGAGAAATCGCGTGCACAAAATCGGTAAGAAAAAAAAGAATAGTAATAATAATAACTAGAGCTAAGCTCGTTGCAAAGCAACGAGTAGGTCTTACTTCCTGATTGACCGGAAGTAGCATTAATTTTTTACAAAAATGAGAAATAACGCCTAAAAATGGTTTGAATCCTTTAACGCTATGTTAATTAATGCAAAAATAAGCAATTTTTTGCTACTTCCGGTTTGACCGGAAGTGACGACAACGGACGAAAAAATTATATGTTTGCTTCTAGAGACATTTGTTACCAAAAAAATTGTCAACAACGGCGAAAATACACGTTTTTCGACTACTTCCGGTTTGGCCGAAAGTGACGACGCCGGACGTTTTCTGACGACTTCAATAGATTAAGCTTGTCATTTTGAACAACTTTGCTTCTTTGACGTATTACAAATTCTCAATATGTTTTGAGATATAAAGAAAAAACTGTTGGCCCCTCTAGGCCCTTAAATTTAGGGGCCAGCCCTTTTTTCGAGATATCATTTGAAAGATCTTTAAATTCTGCACTTCTTTTGTTCTATACGTTTTCACAAAATATTTTCAGGTAAAAAGTTATCGAAGAAAAGGTGTGAGAAATTTTGAAATTTGTGATAGGTCTATTTTCGGGCCATAGCGAGCGCCGACGAGCGTCACTTCCGGTAAATTTGATATACCTGATGCACCTCTCCAGACATAGCTCTACCTAGCCTCAAAGTTTGAAGTTTCTATCTAGAGCCCTTTTTCGGGAAAATTGTGGACAAAATGACCCTTAAAAATCAGAAAATCGACGATATCTCTAGACCGGAAGTGACGTCATCGAAACGGAAAAAAATGCATAAGGTTCAAGTGATGTTCCATACGTCCTGAAAGTTTCATAAGATTTTGTTGAGCCGTTTTCGAGAAATCGCGTGCACAAAATCGGTAAGAAAAAAAAAAATAATAAAAGTGAAAAAGAAACCGAAGAAAAACAAGAAGGTCTTCCGCTGAAGACGGAAGACCTTAATAAAAGTGAAAAAGAAACCTAAGAATGGGAAGAAGGTCTTCCGCTGAAGGCGGAAGACCTTAATAATAACTAGAGCAAAGCTCGTTGCAAAGCAACGAGTAGGTCTTCCGTCCGGTTTTGACCGGAAGTGCTGGAAGTGACGGAACAAAAGAAAGCAATGAGCTAAAAAGTCTCCAGTGACTTTAAAATTTCAATTTTGCGTCAAAACCTTCAAAATAAGCTATTTTTTGCTACTTCCGGTTTGACCAGAAGTGGTGACGACGGACGTATTTTGACGGCTCCAATAGATTAAGCTCGACATTTTGAACAACTTTGCTTCTTTGACGTATTACAAATTCTAAATACTTTTTGAGATAAAAAGGAAAAACTTTCGGCCCTTATCGGCCCCTGATTTAAGGGGCCAGCCCTTTTTTTAAGGTATCATTTGAAAGATCTTGGAATTCTATACTTTTTTTGTTCTACATGTTTTAACAAAATATTTCTAGCTAAAAAGTTATCGTAGAAAAGGTGTTAAAAATTTTGAAATTCTCGATAGGACTATTTTCGGTCCATAGCGAGCGTCGGCACTTCGTACTTCCGGTGGTTCTGATATACGAAATTCACTTCTCCAAAGGTTGCTCTAGCATCACTGAAAATTTCATGCTTCTGTGTTGAGTGGTTTTTCAGAAAACTGCCGGACAAAGTGACCCTCTGAAAATCACTTAAACGCGGAAATCTCAAAACCGGAAGTGACGTCATCAAAACAAAAAAATACATATCTAGTTTTTTTCATGCTCTATCAGTCCTGAAAGTTTCATGAAAATCGAGCGAGCCGAAGGCTCAAGTGAGCTTTTTTGATCATATTTTGTCCGGTGTCCATCTAGCTGTCCGTCTGTCTGTAAACTTTTCACAATTTCAACTTCTTCTCAACTGCTGGGCCAATTTCACCCAAACTTGCCACAAAGCGTCCTTGGGTGAAGGGAATTCAAGTTTGTTCAATTGAAGGGTCACTCCGTTATTCAAGGGGAGATAATTGGGATTTAATGAAACTTTGGTGGCATGTTTTAAAAATCTTCTTCTCAAGAACCAAGTACCAGAAAAGATGAAACTTATGGGGAAACATATTCAGGTAGTGTAGATTCAAATTTCTTCAAATCATGACCCCCGGGTTAGGGCAGGACCAAAATGGCTAACCAAAGTTTTACATAGAAATATATAGGAATATTCTTTAAAAATCTTCTTCTCAAGATTGACAAAGCCATAATTCATCATATTTTTATGGAAGCATGCTCAGGTAGTATGGATTCAAGTTTCTTCAAATCATGACCCCTGGGGTAGGG
>NW_026928725.1:0-35969 GCF_032062105.1 Saccostrea cuccullata | reverse complement strand
AAACGCATAAGGTTCAAGTGATGATACATAAGTCCTGAAAGTTTCATGAAAATTCATCAAGCCGTTTTCGAGAAATCGCGTGCACAAAATCGGTAAGAAAAAAAACAATAATAAAAGTGAAAAAGAAACCTAAGAATAACAGAAAGGTCTTCCGCTGAAGACGGAAGACCTTAACTAGACGAGCTTGTTGCAAAGCAACAAATAAGTCTTCCGTCTAAATCTGAAGAAGATGATATCGAGATTGATAGACATTTACGGTTATGAGTGCAAAAAACGAGCCATTTACAAATACTTCCGGCCTGACCGGAAGTGACGGTATTTTAACGACTTTAAATGATCTCTGCCTCTGCTATTTATTATTTTGAACAACTTCCCTTCTATGATGCATAACAAATTGTCAACACTTTTTGAGATATCAGATAAAACGTTTTGGCCCCTCTGGATCCTTTATTTTAGGGGCCAGCCCTTTTTCTTGGATATCATTTGAAAGATCATGCAATTCTACACTTCTTTTGTTCTTGATGTTTTAACAAAATATTTCTAGGTAAAAAGTTATCGTAGAAATGGTGTTAAAAATTTTGAAATTCTTGGTAGGACTATTTTCGGGCCATAGCGAGCGTCGACACTTCGTACTTCCGGTAGTTGTGATATACTTAGTGCACATCTCCAAAGGTTGCTCTTGCATCACTGAAAATTTCATGCTTCTGTGTTAAGTGCTTTTTGAGAAAACTGCCGGACAAAGTGACCCTCTAAAAATCACTAAATCGCAGAAAACTTGGAACCGGAAGTGACGTCATCAAAATAAAAAAATATATATCTAGATTTTTTGATGTTCTATCAGACCTGAAAGTTTCATGAAAATCGATCGAGCCGTTCTCGAGAAATCTTGCGTACAAAATCGGTAAGAAAAAAAACAATAATAATAAAAATAGTGGAAAAGAAACCTAAGAATAACAGTAAGGTCTTCCGCTGAAGACGGAAGACCTTAATAATAATAATAATAATAATAGGGAAAAAGAAACCGAAGAATAACAAGAAGGTCTTCCGTTGGAGACGGAAGACCTTAATAATAAGAAACAGAGTAAAAACAATATGTTCCCAAACTCCGTTTGGGGAACATAATAACTTCATTTCAAAATTTTAGAAGTTTAAAATTCAGAAAGTTACCAAAAGATGATAGAATTTAAGCAAAATCAAGAACCCAGTAATACTGTTCTTTCTTTTCTCTTTATTAAAGAGAAAGTTCCATGATATATATCCTAACTTTCAGGGTCTGGGGATCTAGTCATTCCCAATTACTTTTCCCTCTGTGTCAATAAAGAATCTGTTGCCCCTATTATTTCTACCCTCCAGATCTGACAGGCCTAGGAGTCAATTATCCCTGCATATCACATCTGTACCACAGATCTCCTCATCTTTACCCCTCATTATCACAGGGTAAGCTTTAGAAAGCTATCTTCACCTAGCAGTATATCATATAATAGCTAATAGGGCTCTTAATCTTTGAGGCTTGGAATATTTTTCATCCTAATAAACGCGTATTATTTTTAATAAGTCAACTTCTTCTTCAGGTGTTCAGTGTCATTAAACCAGGTTTTTAATATCTACTATTATATTATTATACAAGTAATATGTTCATTTATAATAGCACTCACCATTCCATTATTTTTCAATGCCATGTACCTAGAAAATCAATATCCCACAAAAATGTTTACCAACTTTAAAATGCCTAATCAAATGTTATTGTTCCAGTAGCCTACACACACACACACCTTGTTACCAGCAGGAAAACTCAATGAATGAAAGATTACAATCACAATGCCGTCTACAATCCTAATTCATATGCATGCACATGAATATTTAATTAAGATTAATTCTTAGCATATATTCTTATGCTACCCTTCAAACTCTCTGTTAGAACTGCATAGCAGTGTAATGATATTTCCATACTGATCAAAGGCTTTCTATCAGAGAAAGATGCCTCATTCTAGTATTCAGGACTTGAATTTGGAATGACCCACTAGAAAATCAAATGGTTGGTCAGATTTTGGTACGAAATTTAAAACAATATGAGCTGCATTTTTGAAAATTTTATTTTGCAGGTAAAATATGCTATTATGATTTATTTGTATGTAATTTAAACCCTTATGACCAATAAGCCCAAAATAAAGTTTAAAAAATGTTTTAAGAAGAAATATTTCTGTACGACCAAATATACAGTATCATATAAGAAATCATTATTGTACAGGATGGCAATAATTCAATTTTGTTTCAATCAAAGCTTATAAATAGTTCTTCCATCACATAAATGAACAATAGAAGTTTATAAATGTTTTATTTTTCTGTCATTGAAATAGTTAATTACAAATTTGCAACAAAATTTTCCAATGTCAAACATGCAGCTCATATTGCTCTAAAAAAATAAGAACACCAGCCAATTTAACAATTTCCTGTTCATTTAAAATAAAAACAAAGCCATGATGAAAAGGGGAAAAACACATTTAACCAGCAGATAGAAAATATTGAATGCTTTTATTGCATTTTTACTTATTGTGAAATTAAAGGACAGCTGCGCCTGTGAATGTCTGGTAAAATTTCGGGAAAGGAACAACACTGACCTAGCCATTTGACCCATTGCAAGTGCCAAAAACATATATCTCAGACAGAATGGTCAGCCATTGCAGCCAGTCTAATCAGGTTTACAGAATTTGTACACAGTGGGTTTATTCAAATGCATCACTTTAGCTCTTAATTTATTATTTCTTCCACTAAATAACATATGTATATCATTTTTAACATATGCAAAGTACTTCAAAAAATACTTACCACAGCAGACAATACTGAGTATAACTTCAGTCCACTTTCTAATGTCCCCACACAAAGGCTCTCCACTGAATATGAAATTATTCATTTAAACTGATTAGAGTGGATTTTAAATTGCTGACAAGTATAGCTGTAATTCTGAAGAATATAATCCTGAGTTGAGGTTTCCTAAGTATGTGTCATTGTGTGTGTGGGTTTAAACTTATTTATGCAGACCTACCTACCCAAGATCAGGATTCAGGAAGAAATTTTATTAATAGTATTTTTGAAGCAAACAGTATTAATGATATGGATCAAAACAGGTTAAAATTATGCTATGTTCAAATCCCTATATAATCAACAATACAAATAAAACGTAAAAAAAAAAAAAAATCATGATCATCTTGGGTGAATTGATATTGAAATATATCCTAAGGGAGACAATTCACATAATTGTTTTGAACATCTTTTATGTTAAGAAAAGTGCACAAATACTTTTATATTTCATTTCTGAATACATATATTGATACTTCAATAGAATATCTGTGTTTAATGATAAACAAACCACAGCACTGAGCAGAGAACGATATGTAACCTGAGTACATCACGGATTATGCATTAATCTGGGTTTTTTTTTAATGTTTCTTAAACACTATAATGATTGGTTTGTAATTAAAACCAACACTTGTAGAGGATTGTTTAAAAATAGATCAATTTAATTTCGATTGGAGATTTGAGGACCAATCACTCATGTCAATATTTTCCTGTCTTTTGTTTACAAAAAAAAAATCACACCTATTTCTTGACTTACCTTATTTGAAGAACTCGAGCTATTCAACTTGAAGCACAATTAATCAACTTTAATCGTAGAGTTGTGAATATATAAACTTAAATCTAACTATAAAATTTAAACTACTCACAATAATTTGAATGAACATGAACTGATCCGTCCCGCCGAAAATAAACAATGTCATGGTTAAAATCACGCTTGAGAAAAATTATCCAATTTGCGTTTCTTAAAACGTTCCTTTGACTAGTGGCGATAAGTGGCAATGTGTAAAACTAGAACACTGCAGTAATACCATTTTTAGCTTACCTGAACCAAAGGTTCTGAATTCATCGGCGTTATCTTTAGTGTCTGCATAAGCTTTTCGCTTTTTTTCTTCAGCTAAACTTGCCAAAAGGCATCATTGTGTGAACTAGTGGATTCAAATTTGTTAACAAAGATATATTGCGGGTTCCAGTTAATGCTTAACCAAGCATCCTTGTTTTGCTCTTCATTAAGATATTAACAGTAGTGAAGGAGAAACTTCAAGAGTACTGTGCAACAATATATTCAAGATGTGGTAAATCAGATGTGGATGCTTAAAAATTCCAAGGAACTTTTGGACAATTTGAAATCACAAGATTTTACCAAAATCAACAGCTTAATTAAGAACTTACGACTCTTCAACTTTATACACAACCATTCCCCATGATAAATTAAAGTCCAGACAGCTGATTTTTCAATAAAAATGGAACTCGCAAATTTACTTACCTTTTCAATGGTCAATTGCAGAATTATTTTGTTAAAAAACATTCTGATGGAAAATGTACACACACACATAAAAAAAAATGCTTGAGTTTCTGATTGACAATTTCTATGTGGGTTTTGGAGACCAGGTATTCCAACAATCTATTGGAACTCCCATGGATACCAAATGCGTCCCGTTATAAGCATACCTATTTTTGTATTCATATGAAGAAGAATTTTGGAAAATCTTATATTAAGTAAAAATTTAGGAAGAAAAAAACTTGCCGTGGCCTTCATCTCGACACTTATGTAT
The DNA here is from genome assembly GCF_032062105.1 of Saccostrea cuccullata. Lineage (NCBI taxonomy): Eukaryota > Metazoa > Mollusca > Bivalvia > Ostreida > Ostreidae > Saccostrea > Saccostrea cuccullata. Next base: position 31,341 of record NW_026928725.1, on the reverse strand, counting down.
AGATATATCGACGACGTATTGTCAATTAACAATGGTAATTTCCATTCTTATGTCGATACGTTATATCCCGGTAAGCTTGAGATAAAAGGTAACACAGAGTCTGAAACATCTGTTTCATATTGGATATTTTACTTAAAAATGACATTCTTGGCAATCTACGAAAGCCGGATAGGCTCATTTCTGAAAAGATAAAAAAAATATTTAACTCGTTATAACGAGTTAGTTATCTCGTTATAACGAGTTAGTTATCTCGTTATAACGAGTTAGTATCTCGTTATAACGAGTTAATTATCTCGTTATAACGAATTAGTTATCTCGTTATAACGAGTTAGTTTTCTCGGTATAACGAGTTAGTTTTCTCGTTATAACGAGTTAATTATCTCGTTATAACGAGTTAATTATCTCGTTATAACGAGTTAATTATATCGTTATAACGAGTTAGTTACCTCGTTATGACGAGTTAGTTTTCTCGTTATAACGACTTAATTATCTCGTTATAATGAGTTAGTTATCTCGTTATATTATATAACTTTGTGAAATCCGATAATCTGATTGGTCAATACGAAGTACTTATTTTTTAATAACGACCGATGAAAGCGAATAATGACTCGCACGAGCTGCCTCGTTTTCACTTTCGCTTAAGACAAACATGGAAGTTCGCAAGTTGTAGGTAAGAAAAATTTAAAAGACATAGCGAAGAACTCTGAGGCTGATAATACAAAACAATTGCAAGGATATCTGTCAACATTTTTCGGGAATACTTAGCACATACCATTTCATGGTTGAGTTAGACTTTTCCACTCGGCGGGCAGAGTTTTGACGCTGTTTACGCGATTACGGAGACTAAAGAAAATAAAGACAAGCATACCATGTAAGATTGTATCTTATCTTAGAAGACATAGGTATTTATATTTTGTGAGTGTATTTCCTCTGAAAGTGTAAACGAGTGCGATTCTCAATCTGGGGGAGGGGGTATTCTGTGTTATTCGGAGATAGGTATATTGCGTTATTATTATGCTATGGGTTAAAATTTATTACCGAAACAATTTCCTCTGAATGATATTCAATGAATTCTGAAACATTTACATTCAACTTATTTATGGTTAATACTATCTCTGTAAACATAAGGAAGATATACATTGTGCTAAAAATTTTGGGAAATTATTATTTATATAATATAATAAATATGGACTCAATGCACGGTCAATATGCATTTATAATGACCCAGGAAGACAGATATTGACCTCAGATACATGAAGTATATCGACCTCGGGCTAGCGCCCTCGGTTGATATACTACATGTATCTTCGGTCAATATCTGTCATCCTGGGTCATTATAAATGCATATTGACCTACATTGAGTCCATATTTGTATAATAACGAGTTAATAAGTTGCCCTTTATTTCCAAATTTAATAGCAGTATAGGAATTTAAAATGGCTGTAGTTTTAATGCCATTGAAGTTTACTTGATAATTATTAGTCGTTCTGAACTTCAAAATTGAAAAAATGTTGCCAATTTAATTCGCTTAATCCTTAACTATCTTTCTGTCAATAATCATAATTTGATAAGTATAGCAATCTTTATTCGAACACATTTACACATTTATATGTGAACGTCTCCAAGGACACATTATCAAAAAAAAAATGTTGCCAAATGTACTTTTTGCTTCAAAGTTTGGCAATTTATGTATGACAACTTTCTCCGATAAAAACACACCTTTTTTTTTTTTTTTTTTTTTTTTTTTAACATGTTTTGGATGTCTTATTAGCTTTCATAATCAATGTTTTAGTACCTAGATTAATACATTATAATAGCAAGCTATCGCTGGCTTTAATGCAACATATATTATATACACTCACAGTGTGATATATATTATTTTGAGAGTCAGAAATGTTTTGAAGAAGGGGGATATGGAGACATCAGCAGTTAGGTCATGGGCGTAAAATTCGGCGGCTACTGCCCATACATAACATAACATCACGAGGCAGTCATCAGTTTCCGTATACATGTATATATTTGTCTTCGGTCTTTTAAATAAACAATACAAATCAACTGCATCTTTTATACATAAACAAACTACATTCACAGGCACAATCCCTCGAAAGACAAAATAAAGTTTGGAGTTTTTCAATAAATCTTTGCCATACACACTTTAAACAAACTTGATCGACTCGTTTTATATGCTGTACGTACTTCCTATCACTTAGATATGTCAACTTTAGACCAGTTTTTATCTCGTTATAACGAGAAAACTAACTCGTTATAATGACATAATTAACTCGTTATAACGAAATAATTAACTCGTTATAACGAGATAACTAATTCGTTATAACGAGATAACTAACTCGTTATAACGAGATAATTAACTCGTTATAACGAAATAATTATCTCGTTATAACGAGATACTAACTCGTTATAACGAGACAACTAACTCGTTATTACGATATAACTAACTCGTTATTACGAAATACTAACTCGTTATAACGAGATAAAAAAAAAATTATCTTCTCAGAAATGAGCCTATCCGGCTTTATAGCAATCGAACAACCAAGCTCTATGATAAACGTGATGGATTTAACTTTACAATTGTCAACTTTCCTTACTTATGCAGCAATATACCTTCATCACCTGCATAAGCGGAGTTGATTCAGTTGATTCGATACGCAAGAACATGCTGTACGTACGAACAATTTCTAAAACGAGGTAAATTATTGACAAACAAGTTGATGAAACAAGAATTTGAGCAGTCTCGTTTAAAGTCATTATTTCGGAAGTTCTATGGTCGATGGTCATCAATGACATTGTCAGCAAATACAATTTATCATGGAGTCAAATGCTGACTGACGTTTTTCATATTATAATTGTTAGTCGGGCCATTATTCATACACTGAATTGACGACGGACTTTTCCGTTATCTCCCGCTTATGACAAGGAACGCACGGCGGGTGTTACTGGTCAGTAGGGGATGCTCACTCCCCCATGACACCTGATCACACCTCTGATGTTTTTGAGGTCCGTGTTTTCTCTGCTCCTATTTTGTATTAATAATTTTATGGACTTTTGATCTTGAATACTGTTCGTTATCTTCATAAGTTTCATCGATGAACCACAATCTCTTTCAATGGGAGATAATTATGAATTAGTGCACGTGGAAACTTTTTGGCATTTTCTAAAAATCAAATGTGAAAGCTTTATTTTATAGTGTAGATTCAAATATAGGACAGGGGGCCACAACAGGGCATCTAAATTACAGTCACAGTATACAAAAATATGTATAGGAAAGAAACATCTAAACAGAGGGAGGGTTAGGGTGCTTAGCACCCTTCCCTTAATTTTTTGCAAAGCAAACCACAGGCACCTGAAGTATGGATAATATCCCCCCCCCCCTTTTTTGTTAATGAAAAAATGTAAGAGTGTATAATTTCTCAAAAATATAAAATTTCCCCGTCAAACACATCTATATGTCGTTATATGCAAGCAGATTGTACTTTTTCTCACGTTTAAAGAATGACCCTATTCGGTATATAATAAAAATACACGTGTATTTTTATTATATACCGAATAGGGTCATTCTTCAGGTGCCTGCGAGCAAACCACAATTTACGTAATGAGGCTTGGGCTTAGCCCATAAACTTTTTTTTGTTGATTTAGCCCTCTTTCATCTTGCTTCAATACTGACGCTTATTATAAGCATCGTGAGGTAGTATAGATTCAAGATTGTTCAAATCATGATCCCCGGGGTATGGTGGGCCACAGCAGATTCTGAGGATCAAAGTTATGCATAGGAATTATATACCGGTAACGAAAGGAATTCGAAATATCTTCTCATGATCTCATGGCAACACTGAAAGAAAAACCTAGTGAATTTAACTAGTGTGCCTCGTAAACCGTTGGTCGTGATTAGTAAACTTTCAGTTTACTGGTTAAGATAGTGAGTTGTGGAGCGGGGTTCGTATAGATACTTAGGTACCTAGTGAAAGTTACTTATATCAATTCTAAATTTACTAATCTTATCTAGTAAATATACCAATATCTGGTAAAACTACTTTTAAGGTAGTGATTGTATGGACAGTAAATTTACTAGTTTTCTTCGTGACTTTAACTAGTTATTTTTTTACAGTGAAGCAAAAGTCAGGATATTATAGTAGAAGCTTTAAGCATCCAGGGCTAGGTACTGTAGTTTTGTTCAAAACATGACACACACCCCTCCCTGCCAGAGAAATACATGGGGAAAATCCTAAAAATCATTAAACGTTATGATTATACATTTGTTCATACAAATACCCGGTATGTTGAAGCAACTTCAGTTAGCGTCGAATCAAGCTTGTTCAAATCTTGCACAAAAATCTGTGCTGTGTGTGTATGTTGCCGGGGATCACTTATGAATGTTGAACTGATTTCTGTTGTTCAAAGAAGGCAGCGTCCTCAAATGAGCGATGTGGGAAATGGACATTTTTACGCCATGGAAAGCACAAATGACATCACAGGCACCTGAAGTATGGATAATACCCCCCCCCCCTTGTATTTTTATTATATACCGAATAGGGTCATTCTTTAAACGTGAGAAAAAGTACAATCTGCTTGCATATAATGACATATAAACGTGTTTGACGGGGAAATTTTATATTTTTGAGAAATTATACACTCTTACATTTTTTTTTCATTAACAAAAAAGGGGGGATACTATCCATACTTCAGGTGCCTGTGATGACATGACTATCAGTTTGCTACATTCAAATTAAACTAACAGGAGACCATGGACAGCATTGCTCACATTTGTCAGAATTATACTGCAGTTTCTTTAGAAGATTTTTGAAGAAAGATGTTCACATAAGTTAAGATCACCAATAAGGGACAAAACGACTTTATCTTAGTAAGAGGATCTTAGATCGATTGATGATTTAAATTGTCTTCAATACGTGCACGCTCTAAGCGGTCGATTTCATCTTAGTAGATAAACGCTTGTGTATTAACTGACCTGTTTTTATATTCGTATAAAGCAGAATTTATTATTTTTTTTTTCAATGTATACGGAAAAGAAGAAAGCACTGGTCTGCTTGGTCTTCACTGGACTACCTGTTATCTGAACATCTTTTCCAAGATAGTTCTCAGGACAATCAGTTTTTAAACAAAGGAAGACTACTGACAGATAAGTTGATGTTACAGGGTTTAAAAAAAACCCGTTTAACGACAGCATTTCTTAAATTCATTGGTCGTAAGAGTGACTCTGTTTGCAAATATACTCTATCATTGACTGTATTTTTGCTTATATGATTCAATTGTTTTAAAGCTTTTGTTTTTATACGAAATTTGAAAATTGATGTATCTGGTGTATAATCTGCAACTTGAAAATCTTATTAAATATATGAATTATTTGTAGTTTAAACGTTCAAGTCAAACGGCTAGATGGGTAAGTCAACTTAACACAGCTGGACAAATTTAATTTACAAGCTGTACATTCAGACAGGAAAATTTTGATCCATATTGAAATACCTTAATTGTCAAAACTAAGACAAAGGTTTAATGTATTTGTAAATATAAATCTACTAGATTGCTGATCTCAACAGTACAGTTACGATAACATGTATCATTTCACATTATTAATGAACACCTTTCAGTTTAAAGGGTTTTGTAAATTGCAAATATATTTAAATGTTTTAATATTTCAGTGGATCGGAAGAAACTGCTCTGATTTTTGGTGAAAAAGAATAAAAAATTGATTTAATTTTAAATTCTTCAGAATCAGAAAATATGATAAAAATGAATCGAAAATTAGAAAAAAATAAAATATAAACAATATATAAAAAAAACAATGAAATAAAATAAAATGTTGCTGTAGAACTTTCATAACTTTTTGATTATGACCGCAATCGTGTAATAGCTAGTTTTACCCAATTCCTATCAACGAAACCGAAAGTAGGAATGTCGGCTATTTGTCGCTTTTTCCAGTAAATCCACGCACCTGGGGCGTTCTCAAGATAAATTAACGCCAAAGTAAGAATATTTTATTTGTTTTAATCTTTTTCGTGAAATATAACATGTGAATAAGTCAGTTTCTGATCTAATACATATACCTCTTATCGACTCAAATTACGCATCGACTTTTTCCCTACATTCATGGAAGCAGCTACTAGTAAAACAAGACGGAATGTAAAAGGAGGTTCGTTTTATTTTTGTAGCAGCACTGATATATAAAATTGTTTTGCATGTGATCAAACTGACCAACTTTTCACTCCATTTATATTAATTTTTCGATTTTAAAAGGTATGACGACGTCGACTTGTTCCTCAGTTTTTGCCTTTCATTAGCTGAAAAAATCCTATGAATGAGTGAACTATTGTCTGATTGACCAATTTTTCGCTTGTCCTTGCATTAAAAGCTTAGAGCACTCACTATAAGTCAGCATTTCTACGAAGTGTTCAATTCTCTAGTCTATCAAAAACTTGTAAATTGTTTGGGTCTTGGATATCGGCCTGGGTAGCTCAGTCAGTAGAGCACCTGACGTGATGCAGGAGTCCCGGGTTTGATACCCGGTCTGGCCAGAGATTTTCTCTTTCCGGTTCCACTTGTTTTTATTGTAGACTCTGTTTCATTGTAGATAATATATGCATGGAATGACCAAGAATTAAGTTGCCAATTTTTTCAAAAATGTACATTCAATTGACTTTGACTGACCCGGTCACAAAACAAAAAGAGGAGGGCTGTATCCTTATCTCACGCACTCATAATACTGAGAAAGGGATTACGGAACAAGAAGTCAAGATCACAGACCCAGGATGCCTCTGTATCATGAGAATCATGGTTAAAAGTCCATTTGAAATCGACAAGCAGCGCTACCCAAAGATTGGAAAATTTTTTCGAGATAGTGACAGAAAGATGAAAATAATTAATCGATTACAAAAAGTTCTAAAACGATTGTTTTTTAAAATGTGTTTACAAGCCATGATGATTGTTAAAATGAATGAATACACAATGGTCAAACTTTACGAGGAAATCTGCTTCAGCGACATACGAGTGTTTGCCCTTCTGATTCTGAGGATGTCTACCTGGCGCGAAATAATCGTTGATATCAATGGCACCAAAACAACCAATTTACGCGAGATCCTTCAGGTCTACGCATGTCCCGAGGAGAATTCAGCCAATATCTGTGACGAGACATTCCTGATGCAAATGTCCCTCTGCAATTACATCCAGGACCGGTGTGGAGATAAGTCAGAGATCGGACACAAGGCTGACAAGTTGCTAGAACTCGTTAAAGACACCCTCACCAACAATGGCCACCAGCGCAAGAGGATGGAGCTCATCTATGGACGACAGGGAGAAAGCACTATAGTATTCTGTTCATAATGATGCAGGGCTTTCAACAAAGGGCAGCAAGGGGTGATTTATCAATGTTTCAGAGATTGAAATTCATTCTTAAAATTTCATAATTGGTAAAGAAAACCATCATAAACAATTATAAAACAGCTTCTTCAATAGATAAATTCACCTCCAAATTTTTGAAAGCCCTGATGCTGCAAAATGACCAAAAAATAAAAAGAAAGAAAGAAAAGAAAGAGAACCTTCTGAAGTAAAAATTTAATATAAGTCATTTCCTGACAATCAAATTTTTGGAATTTAGCTTGTTGATTAGCTAAGTTGTCTATTTTGAATTCTTACCAAAACATAATCCTATGTATAGAATACTTCCATTTATATTATCCCAGTGATCTATATCTTTTCCATGAAATTGTCATTACATTCATTCGTATTCAAATACAAGGTGTACTGGCACAACAATCTTCCAGCCAATGGACAGCAAACTGCTACACTATTTCTATATATTTGTTATACTCTTTATTCTTGTTGCACTTTGTATTTAGTTGAAGGCTGGTACTCTTTTATTTTTATGTAAGCATGTAAATGGGTTTGCTGTAAAATATGTTTTACTGCATTTTGTCAAAATTTATACTTTTGGTTTAAAAACCCAGATTAATTTTGTATTCTTAGAGTGGAACAGGTTGTGCAATCAGTGCCCTTTTAATTAAAAAGATTTTTATGTCACACTTTTGAGCAAATTGGCCAACACAGAAGTATTAGCTATAAATACATGTATTATATTTATAAAAAAGTAACTTATCCAGCAATTTTATTTGTATATGGTGTCCCATGGAGATTAAACATAAGTTTGAAGTTTGCATAAAAACACAGTCATCAGTTTGTCATAAAAACAAAAAGTCCTAAATGTGTGTTATGGACAACAGTTGTGATACATGTACATTTACCGTATGCATGCGTTCACATTAATCAAATTATCATATGATACCTTTCATTGTTGTGCAATTATCTATCTTTGACATCCAATACAATGGTCATTTTACCTTTTATGCTTTTGAAAAGTGGTACATAAAATGTACAAAATATTTTTTTAAAATATCATTTTAGCAATTTCGAAAAGTAGTACTGTAAATCACGTTTTATTCGCGAGAACTTAATTTTCGCGTAATTACGCGAGACAATGAGCTCGCGAAAATTTCATTCTCGCGTTTAAAAGTATTCCTTACGATTATATAGAGGAAAAACATTAATTCGTGAAAATTATGTCTCGCTAATAAAGAGTCAATGACTATCTCGCGAAAATAAGAAGTCGCGAAAATTTAGTGATCTACAGTATATAAAATATACTAAAAGTTTTTTTTAAACAGTCCAATTACTGTGAACAATTTTGGTTAAACCAGAATTCTTGTTTGATATATTTAAGTTCCAGAATAATGGAATATTTTGAACATCAATTTTACCAACTAGCAATTAAGTCCAAGAACGGTTGCATTATATATTTCTATATTTTTTGAAGTATCCTAGATTTTAGTTGAATGCAAAACATAATTCAGGATCATTTGAAGTTTTGTTTTAAGTGTTAAGAGTGTAATTTTCGTTTTGATTTTTTAGATTTTAATTTGGTTATTACCATTTTCATTATTTTTTGGTATAATTAATGTTTGTTGTTCCAATGTTGAAAACTGATTTTTTTACTCATGCAAGCATGACATTGTCTTTCTTGGTATTGATGTTTACATTCATCAATGCATGCATGTAATTTTATCATTATCTTAAACGCATAAAAAGACCAAATCAAAACTCATGATTATACATGTGTTATACATCTAATACAGTCAGTACACTCCATATTGAATATCAAAAACATACTCCAAATACTTCACAAATACATGTATTCTATTTAAAATACTAATGAATAAGTCCCATATTTATTCTACCATTGCACATATTCCATTACTAAACTTGTAACTCTGATTAGTAAATCCTTCATTCCAATGCCTTGCATATATTGAATGAAAATTAATACTTTTCAAATAAATACATGTAAGCATACTTGAAAAATTAAGAGTTTTTTCCTGTATTATTATAAGGATCTCAATATTGTATCACAAGTCACATTTGAAATTTTTGGGTCTCCTTATTTTAATTATCATCAGTAGCTGTGGCTAATATTAAATCAATTTAGATCTAAAATTAGAAACAGGGATAAAAGGCCATACAGGGGGAAAGCAATAACAAAAGTTCCAAACTATAGACAGTGTAAATAATGTATAACTATATATATCAAAATTTATACAAGAATGCCTTATAACAGCTATAAAATAGAAATGTAAATGTGATGTTATAATGAGAAGGAAAACTGACCCGAGAGAACAAAATAACTATGGTTTTATGTAAATTTAAATTATCATAGGCTCCTAAGTAGGTTATAGCCACATAAAAACAACAGTAAAAAGACAAGTTTTCATAAATATATGATAATTAAGAGGGTTACAGTGAAGCTTCATTTATTCAGATACTCGTTTCAAATCAAATCACCCAGGTACCGGTAAATAAATACATGTATTGATAAAAATGTTATTGGTGTTCCCTACAGATTTTGTCCATAAGGTGAAAAGTCCAGCTTATTTGTATCTGGATTAACAAGGCTCCACTGTAGTTATCTGACTTTGTGCCATAAAATAGAACAATAATCAAATCAATACACCATGAGAATGTGCCATAAATTATAAAAGCAAATATAGTCATTGGTAATTCATAAACATGAACATTGTTTGTCATTTGAAAATTTCATACAGTTTAATGCAAAAACAAAACTTTCTCAAACTGTTTTTTTTGTAGAGAATGTTTTATAATTACATGTTCATGTACCAGTATAAAGTATTACCGATAATTGAAATATCAGAATATACATAAGGCTCAGAAACTAAATAATGCACGCACACATATGACTTCACAAAAAATACAATATGCATGTATTCCGTTTCTATGCATGAGAATTTTTGCTTTTTAGAATTAAAAAAAAAATTGTTATTAAAATATATGAAAAGATGAAGCTGTGAATTGTTTTGGATATAAAGTGCCTTTAAAATCCAGAAATATTTTGGAAACTGTGCATTTTCTTTTTCAATATTTACTGTGTGACATCAACTTTTAACTACTTTTTGAGTGTATATAATTCATTATATACATGTGTATACATGTAAATATATTTTTAGAGATTAAAATTGACATTTATAGTGCCATACTCTTTTAATGTTAATTTTTATTATTTCATATTTTTTAGTCTTAACTAAACAGAAGATTGTAATACTTTTAGAGCATTGATTCAGTATTGTATACATTGTATAGAATTTTTTTGTACACGTATTTTATGCAGATAATCATTTACTGGTTACCATTGCTTCAATTACCATAGCATAAAATGTGTCAAACTTTCATGAAATAAAAATAAAGAGAGATGTAAAGTTGTTCCCTTTGATAGCACCGCCAGACACACGATAAACTCTTACTAGTAGGCTAGCTAAGTAAAATTTATGTCTTCTTGTCTGTCTGTAATTAAATCAGAAGAAAGAAATGAAAGGAAGATGGATGAAAAAAGGCGAAAAAATCGTATTGGGCATGATTGTGCGACAAACGTGGAGATTGAGCTATCAAATCTCAATTATGACAAAATTTTCTTGGACTTTTTTTTCTGAAAGATTAAGAATAATTTCAAGACAGTAAGTTTTTACAGAGCTTTCTTCAGTTAAATTTGAAATCACAACTCCCTCTGACCTTTTAAAGAGAGGCCTCCTGATTTTAGGTCAAATGTTAATGTCATATCTTCCCAAAATTTTTTTTACATTTTTCAGGTAAATTCAGAGTTTTAAACCGGGTTTCCCGAAGTAAAAATCCGGTTTTTAAAATGGCGGATGGGCGGCTGCCAAAAGGGTACGGTACCCTGTTTGATTTCCATATATTTACCGATTCCTGTATGATTTGCGAATGATAAGTTTTTTTCAGCTGCAGAACCTCAAAACACTATTATTACTATGAAGTTTATTAATCATATCTTCTCAGGATGAATTTTTCTCAGCAGCTCTGTTTATTTTCCATTTTCCTTACTGAATGTACTTATGCTTTCTATAACATCGATTATGGATTGGAGACAATATAATATAGTTCCCAGAAATTATTGATTTTCTTTTAATGATACATTTATCTAAAAAGTTGGATTAAGATTATACAAAACAATTAAACATTATTATTTTATTTAAAGAATACCCCCTACTTTCTAATCATGTATATGCAGCTTTCATGGATAGCTTCCCATATACTTCCTAAATTGTCTGATGTTCAAAATTACTTAAGCCACGAATTAGTAAGGAATTGTCAAATCTTTGATCAGTGTCATTTGGTCAGGAAACACTAAGTGTTCGTAGAAAACTTTTAGATTTCATTCCCAGTCCGTCTTCGCTAGCCAAGGGTTTCTGATACGCTACTCTCCTCACAGGTTCCCAGCCCAACCAGCCTTTACCCTCTGCTGAATCCGTTTCCATTTTTCAATATTTTGTCCAGCGGAAATCAGTAGTAGACAGGAGAATACTGAAGAATTTTAAATGAATTGCTAATTTTATTTTGCAACACTTTGATAATACATGTAAATATCGACAATAAGCTTTCTTCTTTCAAGAGGAAACATTTTTAACATCGGCAATTGACCGGAAGTTTACAAAGAAAATATCAAGATATTCTTGAAATCTGCATATAAAATAAGAAAGTAGCAATATTTGCCTGTTAATAAAAATGATTTCAAACTATGCTATATTTTATTTTTGAATTATTTTGAAACTGAAGAAGAGAAAGTATACTCAAAATTTTCTGGGAACACTAGATGTACATATATGTAAAAGTTCAGACAACCTTGTTGATGATTACCAAAATTCACCATACCACGAGGTATTCTCTATACTGGTGAGTATTTGAAAAGGAGTAAGGGTTATGAAAAGATGGAAAAACGAACAATTAACAATCGTTGTCAAAAAATCTTCAAAATATAAATCTGTTGAAAGGCATAGAATATGGACCTGAGGAGAAATCAGGTCCTAACGAGGAGAAAGTATCCTCTGTAGATCAGTCACATCGGCCGTGAGCCCTTGGTACAGATCAGGTAGATTGAGCATTTCGTAGTCAAATTAAGTTGGAAAAGAAGATGTGTTTGTGAAACACTGATGCCCCCATATAGCAGCTTTCGAGGCTTGGATTCTCTCAAATGCATTTCAAAGGTCAAGGTCGAAAGGTCAAAAGTGTTGGTACCTAAAGAAAGGTCTTGTTACAAGGAATGCAACTGTGAAATATGAAAGCCCTAGTTCTAAATGTTCAAAAAGTTATGCCCAAGGTTAAAGGTTTTAAAAAGTGGATCAAACTCTTAAGTCAAGGTGAAAAGGTCTAAAATATTTACACCAGCTGGAAGATCTTGTCACAATAAATATACATGTGAAGTATGAAAGCCCTAGCACCAACTGTTCAAAAGTTATGACCTAGGATAAAGAGTGGGTTTTTTTTGTTTTTTTTTTGGTATTAAAAAGTGGGTCAAACTCCAAGGTCAAGAGGTCAAATGAGGTACCAAAAGAAGGGTCTTGTCACAAAGAATATACACCTTTGAAATATGAAAGCCATACCTCCACTCACTCAATAGTTAAGGGCTAGGTTAAAGTTGACAACAGACAGACAGGACAAAAACAATATACCCCGGGATCTTTCGATCCAGGAGCATAAAATCATGTCTTACAATTAGTATGACAACTAAAAACGATCCAATGACAGGGCTTAATAGGTTTTAAAGAAGGTCATAAAAGCGACCGTAGAATTTACAAAATAACAATTTGAAATCCCTGTAATATCAATTTATCTGTCAATAGTCTACCTCAGTTTAAATAATGATCGTACTCAGGACATATTTTTGTGTGTAGTGTAAGTTGGGAGACAAAAACACCATATGCATGTGATAACAAAATATTACTATATAGGAACACAAGAAAAAATGACGATGAAAAAACTGAAGTAATCTCGTTTGTAATACAATTTAGCTGTCAATTGTCAATTATCGTCAATGGTCAGTATAACATCCAAATATAAAACAAGCTAATTCAAAGAATTGTCGTCCCCCGCTTTCGGTGTCTATATGTTTGGGATGTCATTTTTTTATGACAAATTTTGTCAAATCTCTTGTAATGCACATGTCAGATATGAAAGCCATATCTCTTCTCAATCAAAAATTATAAGGAAGTGAAAGACTGATGACCCTGTATGACAAAATAGCGAATTAAATATATTGGTACCCAAAGTAGGGCCATCTCACAAGAAATACCATTGTGAAATATGAAAGCCCTAACTCAAAAGTTAAGGATAAGTTTTTGAAAGGTAGGTCAAACTTCAAGGTCAAAGGGTCAAAGTTGTTCGTTTCTTAAGAAAGGTCTTGCCAAGAGTATTACATAGGTGATGTAAGAAAGCTCTTGCCCGAACTGTTCAAAAGTTATGGCCAAGGTTTCAGTTTAAAAAGTTGGTCAAACTCTAAGGTCAATGTCAAAGGGTCAAAGTCCTTTATATCCAATGAAAGGTCTCTTCACAAGGATTATATATGTGAAGTATGAAAGCCCTAGCCTTTACCGTTCAAAAGTTATGGCCAAGTTTACAGTTTTTCCATAAGTACGGAAATCTCCAAGGTCAAGGTCAAAAGGTCAAAGTTGTTGGTATCCAATGAAATGTCTTGCTACAGAAAATACATATGTGAAATATTAAAGCCCTAGATTCTACCGTTCAAAAGTTATGGCCAAAGTAAAAGTTTGGAATTTTTTTGTAAAAGTGGATCAAACTCCAAGGTCAAGGTCAAAAGGTCAAATTTGATGGAAGGTCTTGCCACAAGTATTACATAGGTGAAGTATGAAAGCCCTTGCCCAAATTTTTCCAAAGTTATCTCCAAGGTTAAAGTTTTTAAAAAGTAGGTCTAACTCCAAGGTCAAAGGTCAAATTTTTAATATCCAATGAAAGATCTTGCAACAAGTATTACATTTGTGAAGTATGAAAGCCCTTGCCCGAACTTTCAAAAGTTATGGCCATGGTTAAAGTTTTTAAAATTGAAGGTCAAACTCCAAGGTCAAGGTCAAAAGGTCAAAGTTGTTGGTATCTAATGAAAGGTCCTATCACATGGATTACATACTAGTATGTGAACTATGAAAGCCCTAGCCCTTACCATTCAAAAGTTATGGCCACGGGTAAAGTTTTTGTGACGGACGGACAGACAGACAGCTAGACTGACACACTGACAGACGAATGAGATTTAATGTCCCCTCGCTTTTGCAAAAGCGAGGGACAATAAATATGGCATACTATGTGATTTCTTTTACTTCAAATATCGAATCAGCGTATGAATGGAATCAATTATTATAAATTGATAAAATGTCGATGTACATGAATGCCGAGTTGTAGGCCATAGCAAGTATTTTCTTTTCCTCGAGAAAACGTTTTTAATTAATTCTGCTTCATGGGAATATAAAAAAGGCGAGTTAAAAAGGAGCACAATTCGTGCCCATGGAATTTTCAACAGTGGAAAATTTCGTCTCCAAAAACTACACAAATATTGAGGAACCCCAACATCCTGAGTAAGTTGTACATATAAAAGTATACAATCAGAGTGTTTTCATCGAAGTACAATTGTAATTTTGCTGATGACCAATAACTACATGTGAAAATTTTCGAATTCAATTTTTACTGATATAGATTTTCATTTATTGTGAGCAAATATTGTACATGTATAAAGTATGGAAAAAAAATTGTAATCGACTTTTGAAAAATTGATATTTTTAACCTTTCTAGAAGTACTTTTGAGTTTTTCAGGACCTACATCTGATTTACACAATTTCTAGAATATACAGAAGCACAGACTCTGAAGTTTCTCCTTTGATATTTGCAGTTGATATCTTAAGTAAAGAGTAAGAGCTTGGCAACGCATTTGCTGGACCCAGCAATAAAACCTTGTAAGGATTTTTATGAAGTTTAGGAATCCAGTTCAGGAAGATTAGATGGATCTCATCATGTCTGACCGGAATATTAATGCGACACTGAGAATCATCCGAGGTTGTCTCCACCCCCTCCCCCCTCCTCCCGTCGCGCAGTGATTTAAGCCTCTGCTCTAGAGTCGCGAAGGATCCTTATGTCGTGGATTCGAATCCCAGTGTGGGATGGGAAAACTGGTCCTTCGGATGAGACCGTATAAACCAAGGTCCCGTGTCGCAGTAGGTGCTGGGATGAAAAAGACCCCTCACTGCTCTATGGCCGTAGGTGCTGAGTATAGAACAAAACTTGCAGCTCTCCACAGGTGGCAAGAGGTGGCGTCTCCATATGAGTGAAAATTTTTCGAGAGGGACGTTAAACAACATACAATCAATCATCCGAGGCTAGCCGAATGGCGAGCTGGCTCAAAGGTCTAAATGGCTGAAAAATAGCTGGAATATCTTTAAATAGCTGTTGTTGATTATTTTGTATATACATTAATAAACTACTAAGTCAATATTGACCATAATGACATTGCATACAAACATTTACTGAGTATTCTAACAGGTCGAGGAAACTATTTTCTGTGACGTCGGAATAAATTAACATGTTAAATGAGGAACCACCTGACTGACAAACCGACCAATCAGCTGAATGAGTTGCATTATGGGTTAAATTACTACAAAAACACTACACGTATGTTCGAAAAGAGCAATCTTTAATTCGCTCTCGGAAAGATGTTATGCATTTTTTCAAGCGTTTTACACACTTAATACAATATGTACATTATTATAGATCTATTAAAACCATTCTCACAATTACATACAAATGATTTACAACGGTAAAATTAGGGTTTTCTCCACTCCATTGTACAAGTCCGTTTCTTGACAGCTCCCCGTGCTGTACTGTCAGTGAAAAGTGCATTTCACGTGACTCTTGCTAGGTCAAAAACGGTCAACTCTGCGGTGTATTCACGTATTGCCAACGTTAACAATGCATATAACTTCAAAATATATGCTACTCAATACACGTTCTCTGATCAATGCACATGAGAATTAATACAGTGTGAATAAAGAAAAAAATGTGCAACTTAAGTTTTTTTTTAGTAAATGCATTAAATCTTAATTGCTATTAAAAAAATAACAAAGCAACAACAAATTTAACCAGTTACACGACAAATTCATAAATATCGAGTTAAAAACTGGATTCTCATTTACTAGTGAAGACTTTGTGAGCGGTATAATTTCAAAGTACTATTTAACAAGGAAAATTGACTTTGTTTGTAAATGTGAGAATGGGAAATCTCAATTAGTACCTATTTTTTTGTATTTTTCACAAACACATTTCAAAAAATTGTCAGTTGACTTTCCTGCAGTCATTTAAAATCGCATCCTAAATTTCTCTAAACCACGTGTTTGTAGTAAAAATAAAGATGTAGTAGACCATCATGCTTTTCGGCTCATTCACTGGATTGGACCATCGTTTGCTGTGAGCACCTCTGCGCAGTGATAACAATATCCATATAAGGTAGTTTCCTCGACCTGTCTAACCAAACACTATAATTTCATTCAAGTTTAATAATTTCTGGGGGTTTTCATGCGCCCGTAAACGAAGTTTCGGGTGGTATACATGTATAGTTTTTGTCGTGTCCGTCCGCCTGTCTCTCTGTTCGTCCGCAAAAACTTTAACCTTGCCCATAACTTTTGATTTAGTGGAGCTATGGCATTCATATTTCACATGTGTATTCCTTGTGACAAGACCTTTCTTTGGGTAACATCAAATCTGACCCCTTGACCTTGACCTTGGAGTTTTACCCACTTTTACACAAAAAATTCAAACTTTTACTTTGGCCATATCTTTTGAACAGCAGATACCAGGTCACTTACACTTAACATATGTGAAGTTTGTGGTAAAACCTTTCATCAGATACCAACAACCTTGACCTTTTGACCTTGACCTTGGAGACTTATGAAAAAACTTTAACCTTGGCTATAACTTTTGAACAGAAAGTGCTAATGCTTTCATACTTCACATGTGTAATCCTTGTAAGAGGACGCTTTATTGGATAGCAAGAACCTTGACCCTTTGACCTTGACCTTGGAGTTTGACCTACTTTAAAAATACAACTTTGACCATATTTTTTGAAGGGTTAGGACTAGGACTCTCATACTTCATATCTATAATTCATGTGACAAAACGTCTTATTTGATACCAAGAACCTTGACCCTTTGACATCGGAGTTTAACCCACTTTTACACAAAAATTGCAAACTTTTACTTTGGGGCCCTAATTTTTAAACGATAGATACTAGGAATTTCATAATTCAAATATCATTTTTTTTTGGCAAGACCTTTCATTTGAAACCAAGAATTTTGACTTTTGACCTTGACCTTGGAGATTTCTGTACTTACGAAAAAAGTCTAACCTTGGCCGTAACTTTTGAACAGTAAGGGCCAGCGCTTTCATTCTTCCAATATGTAATCTTTGAGACAAGGCCTTTCTTTAGAAACCAACAACCTTGACCCTTTGACCCTGGAGTTTGTCCTACCTTTAAAAATGTTCACCTTGGTCATAACCCTTGAACAGGTGGTGCTTGGGTTTTATATTTCACATATGTATTTCTCCTGAAAAGGCCTTACGTTAGGTACCAACATATTTGATCTGCATTTGAGAAAGCTTAATCTTCGCTATGTTGCCATACGGGGGCATCAGTGTTTCACAAACACATCTTGTTTCTAAAGGGGTTTGGTGTTTTGAAAATAAAATTGAATGAAATATCTTATATGTTGCTTGTTTCAAAGAATATGGATATCAATGTAAACTATACTGTGAAATCACATATTTTCGGGGGGTTAAATTTCCGTGGTTGGAAAAAAATTATGGGTTCAAGGGGATTGGATTTCGTGGATGAAGAACTGTTGAGAATTATATAAATGACATTTCACATTTCGTGGTGGACTCGAATTCGTGGGTCTCTTCATACCTCGAAAACAACGAAAATTAACCCCCAAGAAAATTAAGAATTTCACAGTATTAAGAAATCCCTGAAATAAATTTTCGTGAGATTGCATTGCATTTTGCTTGTGTTACATAAATTTCATTAATTTAACAAATTTAGCACTATCAATAACAATTTCAGATTGTTATGCTAGTAAAAAGACGTAGGTTTGATTTTGTTGAAATACAAAAATTTAATGCTTCATGTCAATTACTGACATAATGAGCATGAACTTTGAATAACAACCTGAAACACATATTTATTGTACATTCAAATATACTATACATATTTACATATGGCAAGACTCCAAAAGACGCCAAGACTCCAAAAGACGCCATCCTTTAAACAATTAAACACAAATTGACTGTTTGCCATAAAAATAGATTAATTCAGTCTCCGAGGAAATAGCTAATAAATTGTGTCAAAATCTAAAGGAAATTTATGTCAGATAAATTCCTTGCGCCCCATGCCATGGATTCGATTAGCATCGTAATATGATGTATATGTTTTTTACCAAGCTCTTCTAATGCCATCCATCACTTCGCTTATTAATTCCTATTCACTTTCATGTAAAATAACTAAAAAACACACAGTAAACAAATAAAATTTTACTTTAAAGGATAACTTTCGGCACAAAAATTGATTGATGACAAAAGCAGACAACATTCAACATTAAATATTAACTAAAGCACCCACACATGTTTGATTGCTCTTCGCTAAAACTTAACAAAGTTATGCGATAACGATATCATTATTTTTGCGAGATTAAAATTTTAGCGCATGAGGAAAATTTGAGATCGAAAACGAAAACATTCATTATCATTTAATCATGTTTTCTTCCCTTAATACTTTTCCGAAGTGGTAGACCGAATTTTTCACCCGTTGACAAATGTTTCATTGAAAGTATATTTATTGGTGTTAGTTGAATTAGAGGATATAAATTGTACTATGAACATAGATATTTTACTGAGAAAAGAGTATAGATGTCTTTACAAAGACGTATTCATGCGAGTCTCATAAAAATTCATCCAAAAGATATGCTATCCTTTGAAATATGCCTAATTTCACTAAAAAGGGGAGGTGTAGACCAAGCAGTCTGATTGAAAGATCATTTGTTTACAAATGACATTATTTTTACCGGTATATAACATGTGATGTCTAAGAAATACATTTTTTTCCTATTGTGCCAAAAGGCGGCTTGCCACTATTTAAAGATAATAACATGGATAAAATCCTTACAACGGATTTAGTACATGAAAGCAAAATATTCACGACAGACTTTGAATCGATTGTTTCGAATACGTACTTCAAACTCTCTCTATGAATATAACATTTATGATTGTGACGTCGAGGACACTTCTTCCTTACTGTTTCCTTCTTTGCTTTGAGAATTATTCACTAGTGTTACAGTAACTCTGCATCGAAGCAGAAACTACCATATAGTAACAAAGAGGTTCAACGTGAGAACCTCGATATTTATTCGAGGTGTCTCATAAGAGTCTCCAAGCAATTCTATCCTTAAGTTCTACAACTTGAGAGAAATGGAATGATTATCTCAACCAGTATTTCAGTTGTCAGCACTCTTCCTTTTAGTAATATATGAATCATTATCAGGTATCTAACTAATAATGATTTCCTCGATCAAGCAAAGCAGTAAATATTTTGTACTCTGATTTCATGCAATTTTGCATCAATATAGGGCGAGAGAGACGTGTTAAGATGTTATTTATTGGCATTCTGAAAGACGTCGTCATCCTCCGGAACTTCCTCCAAGTCTTGTAGTGGTTCCTCCACTTTTTCTTCAATCATCTCTATTTCATCCTCATCTTTGGCCCAGTTTTGAATTTCTCCGTCAGAGAAAATCAGAAAGAAAATGGCTCCCAAACAGTAGATAACAGCAGCAATGTAAAAAGCTACAAGCCACTCTTTTTGTGTTTTCTGGAAAGAAGAAAAATCATTCGACTGGTCTTTAATCAGAGACAAATAAAATAGCCGCTTCATTTGGCAGTCTCAGAAGTGAACTTAATTAATAATCCAAAACAAGAGTTAGATATGACCATTAAATATGATTACTCGAGAAGATCATCAGAAATCATTAGAGAGACCCATAAATACAACCCTGGATTACGTGTCACCAAACACCATCAAAGTGAAGGATATTTGACGATAATTAAATTTCAGTTCGTGTAATTAAAACCACAGATAAACAACTCTATTCTCCAAGATAACTAAAACCAATCAAACACGACAAAAGTTGATCACTTTGAATGTCCAACTTTTTAAAACGTTAAGATGAAACAAAACTACATTTCATTTTGTTGTAAATATTTTGTAAAGTAGATCTTAATAGACGTCCTGTTTATTAAAGCGAAAATTTAACACTTCAGCGAGTTCAATAAATTCAGTGACATGCTGCATTGCAATTGACCTGTAGAACAAAGTACTATTTACTTTGTCTGCTAACAAACATCCTTTGCAATAATTATGATTGGTTGAACGTTTTACACATACATGAAACATAAGGAGATAACGAAAAGTATTCAAGATCAAAAGTCCATAAAACAATACAAAATAGGAGCAGAGCAAACATGGACCTCCAAAACATCAGAGGTGGGATCAGGTGCCATGGAGGAGTGAGTATCCCCAGCCAACTGGTGACACCAGCCGTGTGCTCCTTGTCATGATCGGGAAATAACGGAAAAAATCTGTTGTCAGTTCAGTGTATAAATAATGTACTACCATTTCATTCAATGATAAATTAAATTTGCTGCCAAGGTCATTGTATCGACCATAGAACTTACGAAATGATGACTTTGATGGTGTTTTGGTTTATGGAAAGTAAAGGATATTTTCAGGCAAGCTTTGGCGAAGCTTAAGAAATAAAACCTACATTGACAGTTATAGATGCTACCACGTATGGTGCGATTATTCCCGGGATACTAGCTCCAGTGTTGGTGATCCCAAATATAGTACCCGCATAATTAGGGGCGATGTCGCCATGGTTGACAAAAACGGACGGAAATTGGAATCCACAAAATGCCAGAGACAACGTTAGGAGGGCAATAGCAGACTCTTGTTGGAAACACGTCATATAACCTAAACCAATCAGAAAGGCTGCTGGGACGAACTGTCCTACAGAATGAAGAAAACGTTATTGAACACAAAATTTTACTTACATATACATGTATTATCTATGCCATGCCAAATTCAAAAAATGAGCTAAAAATAGTTTCACAGTTGATAAACTAGGTTTATCGACTGTAAACTACTGTAGATCACTAAATTTTCGCGACACCTTACGAGGGGTGATCAAAAAGTTCGCGAACTATCTCTATATCTACAAAACCACCGTTCAGATTAGAATGAAATTCGGTACACACATAGCCATACACAAGGTCTATAAATAGCATATGCTTAATAAAGTTTTTCTCCTTGTTTGTGACGTCACAATGAGAAAATGACGTCACTTGTGACGAAAAATGGTTGTCTCAGTCGAACTCGTTAAACAAACGACTGTACAATTTATTGTATACATGTATCTTAGAAATCCCTTTGTAGAATCATATAATAATTTGTACACAGTTTATCAAGATAAATGAGTTCCTATAAATTCAATTAATGATTGGATTGATTGTTTTAGAGAAGGACGGCAGATGGTTAAAAATGATACTTGTCATCTTGCCCAGTGAAATCAAGTTTGAAAAGATATGTGTTTTTAATTAAGCAATTTGCTATCAAAGACCTCCAATTTACACTTTGAAATATAGTTGATTATTTGAATAATAACGTAATTATTAAATACCTAAGATATCGTTTACTTTAGATGTTAAACATATTAGATATGATAAAAAGGAGGCACCCATTCTCTATCCACCTTGAATAAAGGTCTCTACCGAGACAGAAGATTTGTGTTTTAATGGTCGCCATGCTTATTTTTGGAAAGGATATTCTTATCCACTCATTCTGTTGCCAAGATTTGACCATTTCTGACAAATGAACTGTTCTTGTCATAAAAATTAACTCACATGGAAAGAAATATAAAACTCAGAAAAATCTTTCAACTTTTGTGACAGACCGCCAATATCACGTGATTGGCGCATGTGCAGAACGGTGGTTGATGTGCATTAAAATTGGAGAGGATTAATTTAAAATATAATCAACATTGAAACCAAATATTGTTTCTTTTATGGAAGTTATTCAATTAGTTCGCGAACTTTTTGATCACCCCTCGTATTTTCGCGAGATAGTCATTGACTCTTTATAAGCGAGACATAATTTTCACGAATTTTAAAAATTTCTCTATATAATCTTAATGAATACTATTATACGCGAGAATGAAATGTTTGCCTGCTCGCTGTCTCGCGAAATTACGCGAAAATAAAGTTCTCGCGAAGAAAAGGTGACTTAGAGTATAGTTTACAAACCGTGAACTATAGTTAACAATTCATTAACTATAGTCTTCATCTGTAAAACTATATTTAACGGTTGTTAACTATAATTACGAGTGCTAATCTAAGTTTATCTGTACGAATTAAACGTTAACAATAGATTTTGTTGATAAACATATATTCACGTCTGTAAACTATAATTTACAATCGTGAACTTTCGTTAAGAGTTGTTAATCACAGTTTCACAAATCGTGAAACTATATTTATCAGATCGTTAACTATAGTTAAGAGTTGTAAACCATAGTTTATAAATCGTGAAACTGTATTTATCAGATAATCTATGTTTTACAATTGCAAATGATTGTTTTCAGTGTTAAGTATAGTTTACGGTTCTGTAACATAGATTATCGCGTTAACAATTGTTTACAGATGTAAAATATAGATAACGTTGTTAACTGTAGTTTACAGTCCGTAAACTATAGTTTACAACCGATAAACCTAGTTTATCAACTGTGAAACTATGATTAGCTCATTTTTGTGAATTTGGCGCGCCATAAATATCTATTGCTCTCTTTTATTATTAAACGAAAAATGATAACCATCATTGAAAGTGTACACCTGTATAAATATTTTCCTGTTAATATCAACTTATGAAAGTGTAGAAACTCCTTTTTTACCTATAGCACAAAAAAGCTTTCTTGTCCATTTAATGCTAAGAATATCCTTTGAAATAAGTGTGTCTGCAAATATTCCGGCCACAATGATCGTCACCCAGAATGCCAAGTACGGTATCATAGAATAAATGCCATTCTGAAATCAAAACACAACATGCCATTACTATTCTCAGATCACAAATGAATAGATTCAAAAAATAATAAATTTTCTGCTTTGTGTCGAAAGGAACGGTAATGAATCCGTATACGTAGCTCTATGGTTTTCTGTGTAAGTTTTCTCAACCAGAGAGCTACAGTTCTGCAGCTAGAATCCGTAATGCATTGAAACTGATATAATTAATGTTATGTAAGCCATATGGCAAATGCCAAAAAACCCTGCATATATCTCTAGCTAAATGTATGTAATTAAGTTTCTTACAGATTTGATATCGAATTTAAGAACTTCTTTCAGGTACGTAGGCATCTGAGTTAAAAGCATATAAGCACCATAGTTTCCTGCTGCATTGGTCACAAGAATAGCCCAAACAGGAAGTGACGTCAGAATGGATTTCCAGGGCTTACCCTACATAAAATGAGTTTACATGGTAATTATCTTCTTTAAGTCTTAGGATTGATATTCTACAACTAAACAACAAGTCGAACCTTTTTTCTTAAACCAGCATGCTGTGAATTGTGGTCATTTCCAAGCGAGTGTTCGATATATTTTTTCTCGACGTCTGTTATATTTGGCATCTCCCCTGGGCTGTCCCTGGCAAGGAATCCCCACAAGAACGACCAAACTAACGAACAGGATCCTAGAACGGAATTTTAAAATTCCTTAAAATAGTTTTCTTTGAAAAGTTTTAGTGATTGAATATGATTACATCATTTGAAAAAAAAGCTACCCTACACTAAAACAGAATTGATGACTTGTAGTAATATCATTAAAAAAATAAAAAGAGGTCCTGATATCATGAATAACAGAGGTACAAGTACTATTGTGAGTGTTCGAAAAGTCATCTTACATACAAACATTACTTTACTTTTTAACTTTTTTGTGAAAAAGGTTGATATCTTACCTAGAAAATAGAAAATAGATGGCCAGCCACCATATTCACAAAGAAGACTTGATATTGGAAATGCCAAAGCGTTTCCAAGCTGGGTCCCTGAAAAGAACGTTTATTATTGTATTATTATTAGTGTAGAACCTACAAAGTTAAAAAAAAACTTTCTTCATTTTTAAGCTCACCTCCGAATGCAAATGCTACAAGCCTGCTTCGTTCATGTGGGGGCGACCATTTTGCCCAAAACACTTGTGCGCCTGGATACATTGTAGCCTACAGAAGACATTTTTCCCGTATTTATTCGTATAGTGTAAGAAAAGAAGCTACAAGGTGAGAAGACAATTATGCTTACTTCGCCTATTCCAATAAGGGCACGTGTTATAATAAGTAAGTAAGGACTTCCTCGAGCAAGGACAGGGGTCAGAAGAGTCAACACAGAAACCAAAGTCATTCCTGCAAAAATAATACGGCGAGACCCAAAGCGTTCCGAAAGAACTCCTGACGGAATCTGCATCACTGTGTATCCCCAAAAGAAGGCTCCTAGAATTCCACCTTGAAGAGCTTTGTCCCAAGTAAACTCACCTTCCTATAAATAAATAACAAAAAGACATGTGATGGTCACATCTTGAGTATAGAACACGTACCTAAATCCTATACTTGTGGAAGCTATATGTCATAAGAAATAGACGTAGTATGAAGTGTTTTGAATTTCAATATTATGTTCATTAGAATAAATCCTACCTCTGTCTTAGAAGCAGGCGGTACTGGACATTTTCTGGCCACACTGGGTGGACCTTCTATCAAACTGCTCTTGGTGACGTTTTCAGTGAGTATATCGTAAATTGAAATGTTTGTAATGTTTGATTGATATATCGTGTTAGCTGCTGCAAGTTCTGCCCTAACCATACAGACAATAGCAATGCTGAGGTTGACTCTTTGGGCGTAAAGGAAAAAGAACCCTATAAAGCAGAGACCAGAGAAGCGTACCCTCCATGATGTCCACCATGGAACTGGAAAAAGGACAAGATTTTTATTTTAAAAATTAAGCAAAAAAATAGTTTGCATGTAATCCAATAATGGAAGGGAGAAACTTGCCTTCTTCTGCTTTAAGAGTAGGGGGTAACTTAAGCTCTTCGATAAATGCGGACACTGTAGAATCATGATGAGGGTAACTAAGACTGGAACTGCGCATGCGCCTAAAACTTGGATGCCTGGATTCACTTCCTGGACTCTGGTTAGGGTTGGAGTCTCTAAGACTCTTTCTACTTCGAATGACAGAACTTTGACCAGATTCTCTGCGCCGAATGTACTTGACACTGGGATGTTCAGATCCCTTTGTAGAATCATTCCTGGTCGTTATCACTAAACTCTTTCGGTCCGCGTTTTTCCGCGTTGGTGTCGAGTCCATAGAATCCTCATTATGATCCGAATCTGTGTTGACTGCACTCTTGTTTTGGACTGTTGTCGAGTCTTGTTCAGAGTTGTCCATCCCGACTGATTCTTCTTTACCAAGACTAAAGGATTATATGTTTCTGTATAATTATTGTATCGTGTAAGCTTTTGAATATTTATGTCCACAAAGTAAATGTAATATATAAACTATTGGGAATGTTATTTACAAGTATAGGAATTATATTATCAAAGTCACACAAAGCATAAAATTATGGGAAAATTCCAAGCTAAAATATTACCCTTTTATTAAACTATTAAATATATAAAGCAGATAACCAAAGAAATTTTGACCAGGAGAAATAGTTGAATTTACTTACCCAGTCAAATTATAGCTCCATTCAACACATCTATATTTGATGTTTTAAAAGTACAATTGTACAATAGCTAGTGTTCAGTGCGGATGCAACCAAAACTCGGATGTCCGGACAACTTGCACTTTTCAAGGAGATATGGCCATAAATCCAACCCTTTTTGAAATGACTACAAAATATTTTTTTCGCTAAAATTGCATTTTGCAAGGGGCTAGAATTTTGTCGTTGATTAGGATCAAAAGCGCACAACCATACAGACAAGTTTTCATGCCATTATCACAAAATTTGACACTACATCATCAATATAAGAGGAGCATCTCGCGAGAAGAAGTAAACTATCGACAAACACTATTCCGAACAGAATAATCTTTCTCTGTCTCCTTGTGTTTCCCATCATTTCATTCACTTTATGTATAAATCAGACAGATCGGAATTACCGCGAGTGGGATATCGATTTGTTTTCTTGCAAGAATTATGTGAATGACATTCAAGGTGAAATACGACATTCGTTCTAGAAAAGTCTTATATATACATGTATACATATATAAAAGAAAATATATTTTTTTTAAACTCAGTTTTTGGCACATTTTTTTTTAATTTACTATTGTTGATCTGTATACACATGTTACTTGATTTATCACTTTGGAAATGTAAATGAATCTTTACTAAGTTTTCTTACCTCTTTCTCCGAGAAGTTCCGAATGGCTTTTCCCTGCCGAGTTTCAGGTAAATTTTTAATTATCACTCGCAATATATCCATTTATTTGCTCATTATGTAATTTGTCTGAGAGATACCGGAACAGACAATCTTTGATACACACCAGTGCGTGATTAAACCGATTGCAAGTTGACTGCGTAGTTCATACATCGGCAAAACAAGGGCCGACATGATCATCGTCCTATCATCTGAATATTCATCGTAAACATCTTCAATGAAATTTTGTTTTTTATTTTTTAAAAATAAAGGAATAATTTTCCTATAATATTGATTGTTATCTTGGTTATTTGCTTTAAGGCACCCTTGGCAATACGGTTTTCGACAAATGATTTGTTCTGTAAAAATAAGGCATGGATTAATATGGAAGGGAATTACCGCCAAAAGTCTATGTATCTTGCTTTTATTCTTATTCTGCCTACTTCTTTATGCTTTGTTATTGTTGTAATTGTATGTCGCTTTATTGTTTTCATATTCGTCTTTATTACATTTCACTTTGACTTTTATCCTTCTTCATTTTGCCCTTACTTCTATGTTGCTTTATTCTTGTAAATTCATTTTACTTTCTTTTAAATTGATTCAGTTTCTTAAATGATTATCTCTATTACGAACGTGAATTCAATCACACAAAGAATGAAGCATATTCAATGAAGACGAATACAAGTTGTCAAAATTTAGTGCCGCATTATAACGCTAGGTGGCAGGGGTGTTCGCTACGAGTGTTGGTAAAACTAGGTAAGCAAACCCGGGCCGGGGTTATTCGAGATTTTTCAATTTTCTGCCTTAATACTGTATCAATCGAACTTCTGAACTGATCCAATGATGGAAACTCCATATTTATTTTCTCTGGGCAGACAGGAATAGCGGCCTCTTATTTCAGACATAACTTTATATAATTTGCTGAATATGTTCATTGAAGGGCCGACCCACTTTTTGTAAGGGTAAGGGTCAAATAAGGTTAATGTAGTATAGTAGGGAAAAATTTATTAAATTTGATACTATAGAAGAAGCTGAATCTAACCCAAAACCCACCCCGCCCCGAAATAGGATTTCAATGGCGTCGGACAAAGTGAAAGTTGGGGCCCGGGGGGGGGGGGCAAAGTGTAAGAAATTTTTTTTAGAACTTCAAAAAAAAAACTTGACAAGCCAAAAAAAAAAAGAAATGTCCACTGTCCAAACACAAAAATCCAATTTCGTGGAGGGGGGGGGGGGTGGTTTGAACCTCAGTGCCAATTTTTTTTTTTCAAAACACCACCACTTTCCCCATTTTAAACCTATACTGGACACGCCTTTTAAACCTATACTGCATCGTGTCCATGGAAAGGGGGGGGGCTAAACTTACGCAGCAATGTTCAATGTCTGTTCTAAGTCTATCTTTGGAAAGAAAAGTGGGGGCTAAGCCCCCCTCCCCCTCCCCGGTTCCGACGCCTATGTATTTTGTTTTTGTTTTTGTTTTTGTTTTTTTTTGCTTGTCAAGTTGTTTTCAGCCAGTTAGCTTGAATTTTTAAAAACGATGCTACGTCACTGTTCTCTCGCCTGAAAATAATATAACTTTATTAAAGTTATTTGTTGGATAATTGAATTCAAGTTTAATTGACATAAAAATGTTAAATATTTTGATACTAGTTACCCCTTATAAATTGAATTGTTTTTTAGGACCTTCCACTGAATTGAACTTTATTTCACGACAAATAGTAACTGCTCATGCGTGTGATTCTAGGGAAGGGGCTTTGCAAAGGAGTGAGGAGCGTTATGGGTAGGCGAAGTCGGAACCAGGCTACACCCCAGGCATACTAGAAACTCCCCGGTCTTCTTTTCTGCTATATTATTTTATGTTGAAATAGTACTTTTCAATAAAGAAAAGAAATATCTTTAGTACGCACCGTATTTTACATCAGCCAGGAGAGCTAAAAAAAATCTTAAAACTTGAAAATTCTATTTGGTGGTGGTGAGTGGGGGGGGGGGGGGGGGGGGGGGGGATTTCGTAAACTTTTTTCAGTACCATATATTACTCACTAAGTACATGACTTTTAAAATATAAATTGACTATTAGTGCTGCAACAAAAAGTGTAAGGGATGGCGGCAACAAGCCTTTCGCTGAACTTTGCCAGTAGTAAAAAGTCTGTTACGTTTAGGAAAATGTTTCGTGGCCACCCTCCCCTCTACCGGTGCTGGCGCGGATCCAGAAATTTTTTTCTAGGGGGGGGGGGGGGGGTTCCACCCCAGTCAAAAAAAAAAAATCCAACCCACAAATTTCTTGACAACCAAAAAAAAAAAACAAAACAAAACAAAACAAAAAAAAACAAAAACAAAAACCTAAACTCACCCAAACGTCAAAAACCTATTTCGAGGAGTGGGGTAGTCCATGACTTCTATTGCCTCAAATCCTTCACTTTTTATACCCATTTCACACATATTCATGTTTACCGGGTGGGGGATTCCAAGGTAATTTTTTTCTTGCTTTAGTATATATACATTTCTTAACCTTGTAAATTCCAGGGGAGGGGGGGAGGGCTGACCCCCGACCCCCCTCTAGATCCGCGCATGTGGTGAAACTTACCCCATAGGAGGTCGTTCAGACGGAAGTCAGTATATATATTGAGACTTGGGGGTGTGATTGTACATTGTATAACGTCCCTTTAAATTGGAGAATTTTTAACTCAAATGGAGAAGCCACCTCTTGCCGGTGGAGAGCTGCAAATTTGTCCTATATACCCGGCATTTATAGCCATTGAGCAGTGAGGGATCTTTTTTCGGGCCAGCACCTACTGCGATACGGGACCTCGGATAATACAGTCTAGATCTCATCCGAAGGACCGAACTCCACGTCCCATAGTGGGACTATGATTCGAACCCACGACGTATTGATCGACTCCTTACTACTGTGTTTCGTGACTCTAGAGCAGACGCCGTAACCACAGTGCCACGCGGGCGACTGCACCCGGGGGTGGGGTGAGGGGGGGGGGGGGCTGCGTCCAGGGGGGGGGAAGTCATTATCCATTAATACTCGTGAAAATTATCTATGTTTAACTAAATGTTTAAAATGATTTAATTATTAACCACTATTAAAATGATATCATTAAAAAAATTATTCATATAGGACGGATAACTTTTCTTCAAAAACTGAAAACGTTAGTATATAAACGTTGTTTTACGATTTTAAAAAAAACTATTCGGGGGAGGGGTTGCTATGAAGGGGGACGAATTGCTATATACAGCGAGATTTCCCACGGAAGACTAGCTATATATTGAAACTTCCCCGGGGGAAGTCTCATTGTATAATCTTCCGAAGGAAGCATCACTATGTAGACAGTCTTCCAGGGGAAATATTACCATCTTCCGAGGGAGTGGCATTATCGGGTACATACCTGAACTTATAACAAACATCATTTGAAAATTTAAGTTCGATTGATAAAGTATTAAGGCAGAAAATTGAAAAATCTCGAATAACCCCGGCCCGGGTTTGCTTACCTAGTTTTACCAACACTCGTAGCGAACACCCCTGCCACCTAGCGTTATAATGCGGCACTAAATTTTGACAACTTGTATTCGTCTTCATTGAATATGCTTCATTCTTTGTGTGATTGAATTCACGTTCGTAATAGAGATAATCATTTAAGAAACTGAATCAATTTAAAAGAAAGTAAAATGAATTTACAAGAATAAAGCAACATAGAAATAAGGGCAAAATGAAGAAGGATAAAAGTCAAAGTGAAATGTAATAAAGACGAATACGAAAACAATAAAGCGACATATAATTACAACAATAACAAAGCATAAAGAAGTAGGCAGAATAAGAATAAAAGCAAGATACATAGACTTTTGGCGGTAATTCCCTTCCATAGATTAAGAATCATTAAATGGCATATTAGATGTTTTGCAGCGAGGAACCTCGGAGCTATGTCCTGATGCCAGTTATCTCAGCTGGTGACCATTTCTGTAAGCCTTTATAATTACTGCTTTATCATATCTTTGATAAAAACAACATTTTAGGATGCTGCATTGTCAAAATCAATATGTGACATTTGTTGGTTGAAGTTATCTCTACTCACACTTGTTTCGCTGATCACGTACATGTATATGTGTATAATCAATATTTTTTTATCACAGAGAAGAAACTTCTTTATTTGCGATTTTTAATCTTTTCTTGTAATCTAGGGGAGTAGTATAAGACGCCTAGATGGCTGGGTCAACTGAGTGCACTTTTGGGGCTGAGGGGGATAGCTGGGTCAAGGGAGTGCAGCCCCTGGGGGGATAGCTGGGTCAAGGGAGTGCAGCCCCTGGAGGGGATAGCTGGGTCAAGGGAGTGCAGCCCCTGGTGGAGATAGGTGGGTCAAGAGAGTGCAGCCCCTGTGGGGGATAGCTGGGTCAATTCAGTACATATAGCCCCCTAAATATAGGGGGTGT